>NC_056725.1:586804886-586882386 GCF_019279795.1 Protopterus annectens
TATCAGAGTATACTAATGCATTTCTAAAGACAGGAAATGTGTGAGTAACACACCACATCTAAGACTCCAAACTCTGGCCAGTCTGCAGATAGCCCTAGAGGTGAGAGTTTCCTCAACCACATAACACTGTCATGCCACACTTTAAATCATGCAGAACAGCCATATCCACACAAATCCTGTTAAACCAACATTACTTCAAATGTAGAACAGCTATACTTACATTCTGTCCCCATGTCTGGAACATTCCCCTCCTGTTTGTTGCCCTGTCTCCACAGTTCTTGTTGTAAGAAGTATTTCCAACTATATACAAAAAGCACTTGCAAGGTGTTGCAATAAAATCCAAATCTGCCAAGCGGTGAATCCCAAAGAAAACTTCCTTTATTGACACAAATACAGGCTTTAAGCGCTTTCAGCCATGAAAATGGCCTTCATCAGAAACACCCATAATCCCAATGGCAAACACTTAAGACACTTATAAAAACTGCAATTCTACTTGCATTTATTGTACTTTGTTTTTCTGCATAAAACAACTTTATAATTCACTCCACTATTAAGACCAGGTTTGTTATAAGCGTTGAGTAGAATCTGCCATTTAAGCGCTTTTTAGTCAAGCTCTCCTTCTTTGTCCCCATTAAAATCAGGAGAAACATAGTCTATTGCTGAAAACAAAAACTTTGAACACTTGGAACATTCTAATGTATGTTTGAACAATGCATTATTGTAATCATTCTGTTTTCATAGATACTTACTTCTACATAAGGTCCCTCTGCTATAAATTTGCACTCTTTGCAGTCTAAACACTTATACGTACCCTTATCTCTACTATTACTGGGTGCGTTTGTTTTCTAGAATCTCTTTAAAATTCCTAGCCCTTTTGTTAATGTATATGGGTTCTTCTCCCACTGCAGCCTTAACTTCTTTATTTGCTACTAAAATCCTTCAATTATTATTAATAATTCCTTTGATAGCTTCACTGTCCACTGTGAAGATTAAGGGCATGGCCGCTTATAGCAGAGGGACCTTATGTAGAAGTAAGTACCTATGAAAAAAAACATTACAGTGCCAGTTAAGTTTACATGCAGTTCAGAATTTGTGGTATACATGGCAAATTGCCTAGCATGTAATTTATTCTACATAGGTAAAACCAATAGATCACTGAGAAGGAGAATTTATGAACATTATTATGGAATAAAAAAGAAAGATTGCAATAATGCATTGTTCAAACATACATTGCTCATGTTAGGGTGGCCAGTGATGTGCACTGGTTTCCATGTATGTGATCTATATTCCATAACATGGACAGTGTCTGGGTTGTGCACGTCTCACATGCATGTTCTTTGATGTGTGGAAGTGTACTTGAGGTCTCTGGGGCATGCTGTGTGGACAGATTGTTATCTTCTGATGCGGCATTCCTGACCTCATTTGGTGAGACCTGGCTATGTAACTGAGGTCGTGCTTACACCTACATTGACAGCATGATATGGATATTCAGTAGAGTTAGTGGCATCTGTCCATACAGGGCATGTGTATAAGGCATGGTATTCCCTTTGTGGGGTACTTTTGAAGACTCTACAGTCGTTGCAGGCATCCCATGGGGAACATAGCAAAAGGGCCACTGTACATATTTATTTGGCTACTGAGGGTGCCATGTCCTTTTACTTGCTGGATAACACACAGTCAGGAGATGTAAGATATCAAAGTACTTTCTGATGTCAGTGGCACTGTTGTGGTCAACAGGCAAGTAGTCCACTGCAATCACACCATGGTTACTATCTGTGAGGCAATAAGCAGGGAGCTACCAATATAGTGGTTGTAGCCTAGCCAAGTGTGTTTGTGTATGAGACGTGGATGGAGAGTGTTCTCTGAGTAATAGAAGGGTTGCCTATATTGTTCACCAATCCATACTGTCACATGTAGAGCTACGGATTGTGTACACCAACCTCTCTGGTGTTTAACATCTGTTGGCCTTGTAATGTGAACATTGTGATATATACTACATCCTCAACATAATAATTTAGCATAATCTGCCCCACAATGGATCCTGTTATAACACAATCACAGCAACCCCTACACAGGATACTGATGACACACACACACATACACACACTTGCCAGTACTGAGATTCAAACCCCTACCTATGTATTGCTACTATAGTGCACCACATTTATCACATGCGCAAAGGAGCTTATAGGATGGATGTTGTCCCAAGGTACTTCTAAGGTGAGGACCATCACCAGCCCTTGCAAATACTGGCACTGGGTGATGTAGTGGGTGAGAGATCCCAAAAATAATTTCACCCTACACACACATTTACCACATACACCACTGACCTTACATGGTTTAGGATTGGCAACAGGTACTTCTAAGGTGGATGATATCTACAGGGCTAACTTGGAATACCGAAACAGGTAACTGCAACAACAGGAATGCAAGCAAGAGGGCTTGAGGCATGCACACAGTAGTAGTTTACAAAGTTTATTCTTCAGACTTTGCTTCAAACAAACGATAAAACAATAAAAAACAGTAACCATAAAGCACTTTTCTTCTCACCCCTTAGTGAGACTTCATCAGACAGTTGCAATAAGAATGTTTCAAACAATAAATACAAATTCAAACCACATCAACTTCCTCCAAGCAAAAGATAAGCCCACCCCCAAGGTAAGCATGAAATAGCAATTAATCCATTGTATGCTTCTTTAAAAATCCAGCTTCTTGTAAAACAAGTATATGTGCAGTAAATATATTTGTATATGTGTAAATATAAATATAGCTCATCAGTTCGAAAACAGTCTTAAAATACCTTTGAAAAGTATATTCAGAAATATTTAAAAAACATGCTAACATTAAAACCAATAGTTAAGATAACAGTAAAAAGTGAGAAGTCAAGAATGAAGTGTAAAATTGAAAACAGTATAAATTATTTTACCACTGAGTGAAAAAGTATTAAAATCTTAAATTTGTTTGTGTCTTTCGGCTTTTCCCGGTTAGGGGTCGCCACAGTGGAACTCCAGCAGGCTAATGATTGGTAGTGGATTTTTACGTACTGTGTTACCAGCCCTGACGCACAACCTTCAATGAAGGCATGGCCCATTCACGTATGCCTCCACACAGAAGATGCTCTAGCTGAGAATCGAACAGGACAACATCTTGCTATGAGGCAACAACGCTACCGCAGCACCACCACCACAGTTGTAATAACTTTTAGTAATTAATAAAGAAAGTTCTAAAAAGTAGGATGAAAAAATATAATAAAACTTATATTAGCCCCATGTTGTCTGAATTTAAAACCATCAAGCTGAAAAGCTATAAAGACTGGAGCAAAGAAAACAATCTTGTAAAGGACGTCCGGTGAATATGATAAAAGGAGTAAGAGTGTACACATTCACATAAACAACTCTAAATGCAGATACATTCATGTACAGATAACTAAGTGAATGTGAAAAAACGTGTATGTATAAACATGTATATACATAACTAAACAAATACATTTTTGACTATTTAGATAAATATTTAACATACCCTGCTTAAGCAAAAATGTGAAGCCTTTCTTGCAGGCTGAAGTGAATAAGGTATATATTCACCTTAATAAACTCTTTAGTTTAAGGATGCAAGATATGGAATAAACTTCATTCAGTCCTGGCGGGTAGCAGGCCCTGGTACGAAGTTGCCATATTAATTCCAGTTTTTCTAGGAATAATGAACTAGGGCTACCCCTTCCATCACTTGTAACCTGGTCAACTACTCTAAATTTAAAATCTATGATAAATTATGATATCAAAGACATCATTAATAAGAACTGGGATTTAATTGTCCTTGACCACAATTTACATGCTAAATTGAAGGAACCCCCAGAGTAGTTTTAGATGCGGCAGGAATTTAAAAAGCTTATTACAAACTAGGAAGGAAGACAGTTTAGGAATCAAGAGGAAAGGGATGTTAAAGTGTAGCATGTGCCCCCAATGCCCCTTTATGGAGATTGGGGTCAACTTCTTGATCAGAGGAGTGCCCTATGTGTCAAAGGGAAAATTTGACTGTAATACTAAAAGTATAGTCTATTTGGCCCAATGCCAAGCCTGCCCAGCTTTTTATATTGGGAAGTTGGACAGGAAACTAAAAGAAAGGGTTTACGATCACCTTTACAGCATTAGAACATCAAAGCAGGAAAATGCTCTGGCTAGACACGTGAGTGCTTTCCCATTACACTCTTTTAAATTTAGAGTGATTGACCAGGTTACGAGTGATGGAAAGGGTGACACTAGTTCATTATTCCTAGAAAAACTGGAATTAATATGGCAACTTTGTACCAGGGCCTGCTACCCACCAGGACTGAATGACGTTTATTCCATATCTTGCATCCTTAAACTAAAGAGTTTAATAGGGTGAATATATACCTTATTCACTTCAGCCTGCAAGAAAGGTTTCACATTTTTGCTTAAACAGAGTATGTTAAATATTTATCTAAATGGTCAAAATTTTATTTATTTATTTAGTTATGTATATACATGTTTATACATACACATGGTTTTTCACATTCACTTAGTTGTCATTTATACATGAATGTGTCTGCATTTAGAGTTGTTTATGTGAATGTGTACACTCTTTCTCCACCTTTTATCATATTCACCTTTACAGGATTGTTTTCTTTGCTCCAGTCTTTATAGCTTTTCAGCTTGATTGTTTTAAATCCGGACAACATGGTGTTAATATGTGTTTTATTATATTTTTGCATCCTACTTTTTAGAACTTTTATTATTAATTACTACTGAAAGTTATTTAAGATTTTAATACTTGTTTCACACAGTGGTAAAGTATTTTATTTTATACTGTTTTCAAGTGTACACTTCATTCTTGACTTCTCACTTGTTACTGTTATCTTAACTATTGGTTTTAATGTTAGCATGGTTTTTAAATATTTCTGAGTATACTTTTCAAAGGTGTTTTAAGACTGTTTTCGAACTGATGAGCTATATTTATATTTACACATATACAAATATATTTACTGCACACATACTTGTTTTACAAGAAGCCGGATTTTTAAAGAAGCATACAATGGGTTAATTGTTATTTCATGCTTACCTTGGGGGCGAGCCTATCTTTTGCTTGGAGGAAGTTGATGTGGTTTGAATTTGTATTTACTGTCTGAAACATTCTTGTTGCAACTGTCTGAAGTATCACTAAGGGGTGAGACAAAAAGCGCTTTATGGTTACTGTTTTTTATTGTATTTATCATTTGTTTGAAGCAAAGTCTAAAGAATAAACATTGTAAACTACTACTGTGTGCATGCCTCAAGCCTTCTTGCCTGCATTCCTGTTCTTGCAGATATCTCCAGGGCTGCTAAAGTCAGGCACTGAGATGTGTACTGGCTGTAAATTGGGCCGAAATCTTTGAGGTACAGACATACACAAACACTTGCCACAGATGGGATTCAAACCCATACCTATGTAGTTACTGCTACTACATTGTTCCACATCTATGGCACACGCCATGGAGCTTACATGTTGGACAGCTGTGCCAAGGTAGCTTTGAAGGTGAGTAACATCAGCAGCAGTGTTAAAGGAGGGGTAAGGGGAGAGTAGTAAGTGTGAATATCCATAAAATCAGGTATCATCAAAGACATACACTCTCACATAGAATTTTACAGTTGCCATGTCTGGGATTAGAACTCCTACTTAACTAGTATGCTACACTATAGTATTATGCAGTCATCACATGTGCCACGGTGCTTATATGTTGGAGAGCTGTCCAAAGGTATCTTTGAAGGTGACTAACATCAGCAGCAGGAGGGATAAGGGGAGAGTAGTATGTCTGAATGTCCATAAAATCAGGTATCATGAAAGACTCTCACAAAAATACACACAGTTTTAAAGTTGTCATGTCTGAGATTGGAACTCCTACCTAACTAGTATGCTACACTATAGCATTATGCAGGTATTGCAAGTGCCATGGAGCGTATACATTGGACAGCTATCCAAAGGTATCTTTGAAGGTGACTAACATCTGCAGCAGGGCCAAAGGAGGGGTAAGGGGAGAGTAGTAAGTGTGAATGTCCATAAAATCAGGTATTGTCAAAGACATAAGACACAGTTTCACAGTTACCATGTCTGGGATTAGAACTCCTACCTAAATAGTATGCTACACTATAGCATTACACAGTTATCACAAGTGCCATGGAGCTTATAGAGTTGGCACTTCTCCAAAGGGTTATTTCAAGGTGGCTGATAGCAGGCATGCTAAAGTAGGTCAATGAGAGGTGTAGTGAGTGGAATGGCTTCAAAATCATTCATCTCCACACCTACACATAGTTTCACAGTTATCATGTCTGGGATTAGAACTCCTACCTAACCAGTTTTCTACACTACAGTATTACACACATATCACAAGTGGCACGCAGCTTACGGGGCTGAGACTTGGCTAGAGGGTAATTTCAAGGTGAGTGACATCAGCAGGAGTGCTAACATGGACAATGGGAAGTGCAGTGTGTGTGAATGGGCCATAAATCATTCCTCTGGAAACACACAGTCACACACAACTTTACTTTTGACAGACAGGACTGGGTATAGAAATGCTAGATGAATACTGATTTGTACTATCATGTTACACAGTTATCACAAGCACCACAGACTATAGGGCTGAGGGCTACCAAAAGGAATGTCTACAGTGACTGACATCAGCACATCATGTGATATCGGTCAATTGGATGTGTGGTGGGTTGGACAGGTCTCATAATGGAAATCTCTCTGTCACTGTCTGTCTCTCTCTTTCCCACATCTCTGTGTGTGTATGTTTTACATATTATAGTGTGTTGGCCTTTGATATGTGTGAGTATTCCTATCCAATGTGTGTGCAAAGTATGAATGATGTACAATGTGGTGTGTGTGCACAGACATCTGTGACTGACAGATATGTATAATCCACTGTGTTGTCAGACATGGGGTTCATTTCTCTAAGTGTAGGAGCATGCCTAGTATGACTGTCTGTATTGAGGATGTGAATCCATTCCAGGTAGGTTGTACTCCAGTCCAGGGTTTGGTGTTCTACACCTACAGCTAGCAACCTGTTTCTGCAGGATATCTGTAGATAGGTTGACAATATGGAGTCACAATGGGCGTCATATAGTGGGATACTGTAACTATTGCTGTCTGTGCTGCTTGAGTAACATGGCTGGTGTTAGCAGAGATATTCAGACATATGTACTGTTTTACACTGTGATGTATTATGTCATCAACTATTGACAGATATACTTATTTGCTCACAGTTATTTCCTGGGAAATACAAGATGAATGAAGCTGTGTCCAGTATTGTGGTCTGCAGACTACATATTCTTGCACACTCACGCCATTCTGGAGGGGTAGCTGCAGACACTTGCTGATGGGTCTGTGTAAATGGTCCAGAACCTTGGTACCATGGCGGCTGAGGATCTACTTCTTGTACATATATTGACGTAATAGAATGGCCTTATCCTGCTGTGGCCATACCTCTCAGCTTTACAGATTCACCCAGGTTACCCAGAGGCAGGGCTCATATATCAGGTCAGTTCCCCTTCACATTGTGGTTTACAAGCAGGTTTGTATCTACCCATTACTGGGTTTGCAGGCAGGGGTAGTATGGGCACACAGAGTTTCAGACTTCACACACTCCATGACGTCCATGCTTCTACACCCTCCACTCTGTTATTCTATCCTCTTCGTAACATTATGCGAGCAATATCTGAGAAGTATCCCTATAGCTGGCCCTTCATCCCAGTGGTATTTAGGGGTTGATCCACAGTTCATGCAGTAGGACATCGTGGGCATGCTACTAGGCTTTGTCAACATGGCTTTGCATTTGTGTTCTGTTGACTGTGTTATGTTGTTAGTTGGGACCCCATGAGATAACATACATTGGCACTATGGGTGAGACACAGGCCTTTGACAGAGGACTGTAGGCCATTTGGTAGTGATGCAGGCCATCTGTAGCAGACCAGTACATTCTATCACTCCTACATTCCCAGGCTGCAAGACAATGGATTCCTCTGGGGTGACAGGGTAAGTGTGCGAGGTGTTAATGGCAATAGTTCCTGTCCATATTAATACATTGGTCTGGATGCTGACAGGGTGCTGCTTACAGCTAGGGACACACCTGCATGGGACACCTCTTCAGCATGCTGCATTCTGTGGGTATTCCAATACAGAAGTGGGGGTCATACTGTACTCATTCCCAACAGCAAGGATATGACCTGTGATAAACCTGTGGTTGATGGTGGGGTGAGCTGAGTGCATGTGTGATATGGAAGCTTCTTGCAGCTGACTCACAGATATACATGGGCCATTCCCCTTAAGGCCTTCTTGTGCAGGGACATAGGCAGTCTCTCATGACTTCATAACTGCCTTTTTTGGTCTGCCAGTGATTGGCCAGACTACATCAGTATTCCATACTACACAGACAACTAATGTGCTGCTAACCTGTATGTACAATTCCAAAGTTGTGTGCAGTTGACAGTTACATTTTATGTACTCTGTCTAGGGTACTTCCACCTGTATACTGTGTGTATGTCTGGGCCCACATTCATGGCATGTCAGTCTTTCAGACGGTGGCAGACATTGACATCTGGGCAGTGAGTATGGGCGACTGCTGACATGGGTATTGCTGAAAAGCATTTTGGTTGTCACTGCAGTTGTCGGAACATGGCCCTGTCATCTACAGTACTGCCCATAGGCCACCAAGTCACAACCCTCCATGCCTACATGCTGACCACTTCCAGACAATATTTAACACACAACTTAACACACGGACCCCTGCATATTGTACACATGCAACAATCTATCCCGTAGATTGGGCCAGCTCAGGTAATCTGTGCTCCACTGTTACTACACCTCACACTTACATGTTACTGCATTTCTACATAGGATTGTGGATGGGGCACACCTGATGACTTTAAACATTTGTATGACTGTACTGGTATTTCAGGTACTCTGTTGCTTCCATTTCATTTTGTATTCTGACCTATCATGCAGACTGGAGGCATATCAGTAGAGTACAAATCTTAGGTTTTATTGGCCTACATTTCAGTTTCAGACTTCTTACTCTTCAAAACTAATATACAATTGCCAGACCTGTTGTAGTCTGTCTGTGTAGGTCTAGAGGGGGGCTGCTAACCATTGCCATCAATTGGAGGCCTTAGCCCAGCCTTTCTTTATGGTCATCTACACCTGTCCTGCTGGCTGAGGCTGGTGGTGGGTATGTGTGCCTCACTTGACATACATGTGTGTGTGTCCTATGGACACACATTTGGGGTGGGATTTGTCACCTTGTCTAGTACGTGGACACCAATATTTGTTATGGATTTCATGCTGCCCATATAGGTGTCCACTATCTGCTGCCATCCCATTCAGCCACCCGATTCCCTTGCATGTTCACATCCATACCATAGATACAACTATCAGAATATACTACTCCATTCAGCAATTGATAGGAAGAGTGACTTACCTTGTGTCTGTGCCAGTACTGAGGACAGTGCTGGAGGGCTGACTATGTCGAATGCACATAGTACACTCCCTATACATGGTAAAGCACAGGTAGTGTCATGTTTGGCATCCCTTTTACTGTACATGCGAGTAAGAGAGAGGTGTCATTACCTGGGTCCCTACCATGTCAGAGTATGTGCTATGTATTGCCTCTTTGTCAAGGCCTGGGCATACTGGGTACGCCTCCTTCTGCCTACATATGCAGGCACAGGTTGCTCCTCCTCTGATTTCCTCTGTGACTGTGATGGCCTTAGCAATGGTGGGGGGCTGTGTGGCCTTGCCCCATGCTGTTCCTGCTACAGCTGTTTCTGCAGGATCATATTGTGTAGTATGGCACATACTATGAACATTTGTGTACATGTAACTGGAGAGTACTGCAAGGCTCCCCCGGATATGTCCAAGTAGCAGAACCGTGACTTGAGCATCCCAGATACACACTCTGTTATGATTCTGGTTTGTGCGTGTGCCTCATTATGGAGCTCTTGTTCGGGTGCGTATGTATTTCTGATGGGTGTTATCAGTCATGGCTCCAGTGCGTAACCAGCATCCCCCACTAGGTTGCCATATGGGATGTCCCCAGTGGCAAATGACTGGTACAGCTGTGTCATATGCCAGATGTGAGAGTTGTGATAGCTTCCAGGGCTGCCAACACACATTCAAGATAATGCCCTGGGCATCGCACATGACCTGACAGTTGATGGAGGGAAAGCCCTTGCGGTTTATGTAGACCCTACCCCGCTTGCTGGGTGGTGCTTTGATGTGTATGTGTGTGCAGTCTATAGCACCCACTACCTCAGGGAATTCTGCTATTTGGTGGAAGAGATGCATATTGCTGGTCAACGCCTCATGGGTGCTGAGGAAATATATGTGCTCACAGGCATGTGCTGACATGGCATCCAGGAATTGGTTGAGTACCCTGAATGCTGATGCCTGTGAGATCCCCATATCATCCCCAGTTTCCCTTTGGAAGGTACCTGAGGCTAGTATTCTTAAGCCTACACATACCTTGGTATCCAATGGGATGGGTCCCCTCTGTTGGTTGTGTGTGTGAGGCATGGCTGGCACAGCTCAACAATTTGCTGTAGAATGTCCCTGTCCACCCCATAGCACTCCACTATCTTCAGCTCATGTAGCCCCTGGTAGGTTACCCTGGTTTGTGAACTCTTCTTGTCCTCACAGTGGGTTGGTCGTCAGCATTCACATCCTCACCACCCTCAGCCTCTTGCATATATTGATGTATGAGAGTGACAGCAGCACCCTTAACATTTTGTTAGTTTTGTCAGGTAAAATTTCCCCATCTGTGTGCTGTAGAGTTTGTGGGAAAAAACAGACTGGAACGTGTTTGCATAGTTTATAGTAGTGTGCTAGGCTGTTCCATGTGTAACTGACTGATTCTTATACATTTCACCTGCCAGCTATGCTAGTTCTCCTTGATTGCCTTCCTACTGCGGTTTTCCTTTCCCATTGCCTTCCCGTTTAAGCCCCGAGGCGCGGCATGCATACCAATGGTCAGATGTGAACAGAGCTGCTATTTCCTGTTTTTTTTTTTTTTTTGTTTGTTTAAAACCTGGTGCATGGCACGCACACCCGTTTAGGCAATGTAAACACTGCTAGGCAGCCTCAGACACACCCCCTTCTTTAGCTGTGCTTAGCTAAGGGCAAACATGGGCCACAGAGCTCCAATAAGCTTACAGCATGCATGACACTCCCCCTTATGAGGTCACCTACCTCTTATACTTATACAATGGTGTTGCTGCACCTACATGGTTGGGTGCAAGCTAACACTGAGAGGAACTCTGTGATTCAGTATCAATCCCTTAATTTGCATAAAACAGAATGCTTATTCATAGTTACCGCATTCACACTGAGCCTTCCCCCTTAACAACCACTATTCCCTGGTATTGTTGTCTTATGCATGCCATTGACTAGTACGGAAAAATGCTGATTTGGGTTTAAAAGCTTATTTCCAACATTTTTTCTTATTTTCGGACCAATTTCATTTGCGCACCACTGCCATACACTTAAACGGCTGAAATCAGCCAAAAAAATAAAAGTAATTTTTTTATAATTTTGCAACTATTTCTCATGCCAATAGCCATATATTTGGCCATCGGCATGCCTACTGCATTGAATACATACTTTCTTTAGAGCTGTCATGCCTCTGTTTTGTAATTGCAGAAATGTATTCGGTTAGTAACCAAATACATTTTTGCAGGTTACACTATTCCTGCACAGATGCCTGCCTGCTTCCTGGATCGCTAATTCACCTCATTTGCATGGTTTTCACCAGCAAATGACGTAAGGAGCAGTGGTGTCCATGCAGGAATAGTGTAGGAGCGCTAATGCATGTCCCGGGAGCTCATTCCTGGCTCGCTCGTCGCCATATTGCGTGCAGCAGCTCTTGCACTATTCCTGCACTCCATACTCCATGCACAGCTTGCTGAATCCAGTCTTTTGGAAACTATAATCATACCTTTGTCACTCTGTTACACTCAACGTCAGTAGAAAGTGCGCTGTTCCATAACTGTAATGCAAGTTCCAAGTAAAAATAAAATTTCTCCACTTGAATTTAAACATATAAATATAGTAAGGCAGTTCAATTAGGTGCATTGTTAGCTGCTAACTACTTTCTTAAGTGTAAAACTGTAAAAATATTCAGTTACATACTAGGGTTTAAAGTCATGTTTTATTATCTGTTTAGCATACAGATCACATTAAGAATAGTAGACTTGCACACAATGCTTATTTAAAAATAAAGTTCTTTTCATAATTAATTATATGCTCATATCAGTTAATACATGTAATTTCCAGCAAAGGCCTGAGTACATGAAATCTGACATTATGTCACAAGCCATTAAGTCAAACAGCTAACCAGATACAGATATAAACCAAAAGGCACTGATTTGATAGCTTTTAATTATATTAAAACTTTGACCAGGAAAGATACATTGAACTGTTCTGAATCATCAAGCCCTGATACCACTTTGGGTGTTAAGCATTGTTTAATGGATTCAGGTATCCAGAGCATGAGCACATTAATTGGGTAAATTACAGAGGCAGTTCCATGCACCTTGGTCCATCTGTCACCTTAAGTTTGGCATTTCAGCTTAGGCTGTGAAGGAAATGTTATACAGCTATGAAAATGAAATTATGGCAATAAAGTGTCTAACACTATTCAACATAAATATTTAATGATCATCTAACATTATATACTGTCTTCATGGTATTTTAAGTGCATTTGATATCATTATAATTTCTGTTAATGCAGTCTGCTTAGCAGAATTTACCTATGCTATTTCTAATAAAACATAACAATGTAATCAGAGCTGCAGAAAAAACAGTACAGCTTTGGGTTTCTGAATGTTTGCTACAGCAGGTAACCTTTAGTTACCAAAGACTTTTCCACTGCTACTGCTCACAGAAAACAAATGTAATGCCCTCCTGTAAGTTCACACTTTGTGTATTACAAAAGTACTGAAAGTAAAAACGATTAATAATGTCGCATTCCTTGATGGCTGATGTAGCAGGAGAAGGAGTGAAGATTGCATAGCATTTGTCATACGTTACTGAAGTATACAACAGGCGACAGTTCTGACTTCCTGTCCCATATTGCACTGATTTGTAACTTCCAACCACAGGGGAACAAGGAACAAGTTCATTGACAGAATATAGGAAAGGAAAGCAGCCTAGATTAAAGCAAGGTAAGACTAACATGAGAGATTCGACAGCGGTGGGGTGAACATGGAAATGGATAAAGTGACAAGAAAGGAATATAGTAATTATCATAAAAAATGGTTATACTGTAGCCCTACATCAGTTTCTGGTCATAAACATGTACACTTCAACAACTGGCTAAAATGACAATACCTGACAAATGCTACAATGTCACACACAGCGTGCATGGCAATCTGATAGATACATGCAACTCGGACATTATTCAACTTATTTCAGCAGTGTTCACACCTAGAATGAGAAGATTTAACAGCCAAGAAATGCTGTACTGTATCTGGGCTGTTTTGTGTAAAACAGTAATTATCATTTTAAAACTGAGCTACCAGACTACACAGCTTGTGTGGTATTCACATAAAGTGCACTGCAAACACTGCAAGCAGTTTAACAGAACAGTAAATATCAAGTAAATGAAACAAAGAACAACTTTAATGATTATATTTCTCTGATCAGATCCACATATATAATAAGCAGTACAGGTGTGATGGAAAGTGGGTCTACTAAAATGTACATTTACAGCCCTACCAAGCTGATGCAACAAACAGAAATATAAAGCAACATCCCACATCATACCTTCCCAGCACATCTAAACTGCTACAAATTTAGCCAAATGTTATAATTTCACAGTAAAATTTCCTAATCTCCAAATGGATTTACTGATGCTCTTTATAATGTTAAGCATGAATAATCTAGCATGTGAACAAAAATTGACAGAAACATTCCCTATCCCAAAAAGAATGAGGTCCACACCATTAAAAAATATATTGTTATTTAAGAAAATAAAGTGCTCCATATTCAGTACACCTTTTGTGGGTTTCCTATGGAAAGTGCTAACCTCTAAGGCAAAGGTTTGACCCTGAGTACAGTTAACGCAGAATTCTTCTGCATGGCTTTAAGCTCTGTATACAGCTGTTATCGTGGATTTACTAGTGCATACTTTTCCACTGCTGTCTACACCTCTGCTCAGATAATTCCACCTATATCTATCCTTCCCCCAAGTACAACTAAAAAACTCTGCTTGCCTATTTCTGTTAGCAGTTGTCCTATGCACTTGCTACTTAACACATACTGGCAGTTTAATTTACCACCATGATACCTTCAGAGTGCAGACAGAAAATAAATATCCATTAGCAAATGTATGCATTTCGCAAACTAGAGGAAAAAGCTGCAGCACCATATTGGTAACATTAATGAAGAAATCTCACTTGTTACCTGTCCCTAAACTTTGTTCTACTTCTGACTGATCAGCAGGAGATAGGTAATGGGAAAATAATAAACTAAGAACATCACACTGCAAATTAGAGAACATCCAATGTATGTTACTTGGTATGCACTACACACTTTCACCTTTTTCACTTTTTAATAACATAGTGTGTGTGTGTGTGTGTGTGTGTGTGTGTGTGTGTGTGTGTGTGTGTGTGTGTGTGTGTGTGTGTGTGTGTGCGTGCGTGCATGTGTGTGTCCAAAGCATAAGTTAACTAGATGGAGAAGAAACATACTTAAAATATGCATATCTCATGTTCACTAGTAACCAATGGGTTACTACTCGTTTTTTGTTGGAGCATGTTCACTAGTAAGCCAACACCAAGTGCAACATTACACTTTTTCAGCAACATGTCTGGAGCACAGAATGCAGAGTTCTTATTTATAACAGGAATATACCTGTTAATATTCTACATCTTTTAGACTGTAATGATCAGACACAACTCTAAGATTCCTGTGGAATAATAACAGGTACAACAATAGTCCTACGATTGCTGGAACTATGAACTGTACTTCCAGCAATAGCTCTGAAAGGAAACATACTTAATCCATTTAGTGAAAGATGTGCTATACAAACATTTACCACTAGATGTCAGTGAAGAGATGATAATCTACAAGATACAGGGTTCTGTAGTGGATTAATTAATACTCCAAAATTTAGTTAATGCCTCTTTTCATAAATACTTTTGTTTAAACAAAAAAAAAAGAATCAAAATAATCTGCTTATTCTACAAAGAAGATACAGTGATGTTTGCCTTTATGTGTGTTTCAGTGTTGCATGCTAAACAAATGCAACTTTATCAGTCATATCTAGTTTTACTGAAAATAAATGTCAAAAGCTGATCTCTTGCAGTGTCAAGTATGAAAAAAAAAACATTGAATGTTACCATTTACCCATTCTGATGTCATCTGATCCCATCAGAACTGACAATCATCACTCCTGCTTAAATTCTCCCACTGGGGATAAATGCTACAGAATGGTTCATAGGATGTGAGGAGTCAAACTTCTGCCACTATATAAACCATGACATGTACACAGGAACCATAACAAACATAGCTGCATGGCTAAAGAAATACCATGCTTTTGGATGTCTCTTGTGAATTTATGCTAATTTCTTACAACACAACACTAAAGTATCCTGTAACAATGGTATATATATATACTGTAACATATCATACCTCAACTCTGAAAAAAGACTCACATTTCTGCTCTCTAGTGAACCCGTCTTGGAAGTTAGAAAGTAAAAGGCCAAGAAAGCAGGTTGTGGTACACAGCTAGGTTAGAAACGACTACATGAAGTAGTAAGAAATGTTCACTGTAATTACTAAGACTGAGGTATCTAAGTTTGTTTTTTTCCCCTTTTCTCTCGTGTCTTACCTGCACACACTGGGCAAAGCTAAGGAATAACAAAAGCCGTCAAGAGGATTGACATACATAATTGTGTTTAAGTAAATCTTATAGATAAATTGAAGTGCAAGTGGGAGACCAAAAACCCATTAAAATTCATTGGCTATATATAAATCTTTGGGCTGTGTTGGTGAAAGGATTAGCAGTAAGGCATTAAAACATAAAAATATCTTTTTTCCTTAGTAGTAAGAAGTGAAAAGAATGGATGGATGTGGCTTGCTCGCCTTTCTCTGTTGAGGGAGGGGTTTGCAAACACTTGGGAGCAGACTGAGTGGTGCAATCTCCCTTGTGGAAACTGATAAGACCACACCTTGTAACTGTAGAGGAGGGGCAGGTCCACATGGGGGGAGCTTCCCTTGTGGAATGACAGGATGTCCTCCACAGACAGGCCATTGCATGTCCCTCCCCACTGCTTAGCCCAGAGCATGCAGCTAAGCCAGGGAAAAAAAGGAAAAAATACAAACCACCCCAATAGCTGTTGTAATGATGACTGTTCCTAGTCAGGCCTCATGCCAGGGATTGAAGATTAATGAATAATTCAAATGGTCAGCAGACGGTGGGGTGGGCTATAAAATGTGCAAAACCATTTTTTTCCCTTAGTACTTCATGTTTTAGTGACTATTGCACCTTATTGGCACTTCAGTTAATTGCATGCAGTTCAACAAATGGGTAAGAGATCACTGTGTTTTAAACACTAATGCTTCATGTAGTTGTTAACTGCATACAATTATATGAAGATTCAGTACGGCATTAACAGTCATTAGAAAATATTTTTTTCACTTAATACTTCTGTATTAATGATTGCCATTCTTTGCTGACACTTCACGTTAGTTTATTTACTTCAAAAGATGGAGTCAAGGACTGCCACCTGTGCAGCACTATGTCTGACCTCTACTGCTTCAAGCAATTAGTGTACACTGCAATTGTTTAGCAGCACGACAGTCATTAAAGCATAAAGTTTCAAGAGAAAAAAACATTTATATTTTAATGACTGTCATGCCTTACTCACTTTTCACTTCGTTGTGTAGAATAAGCAATTGCATGAAAAAATACCATTTAAACACAGTAAGAAAAATGATTCATGGCCATTTTTTTAAAAGTGCATGCAATTCCACTGAAGAATTGTTAAGGCACGCTTGAACACTTTGAGTTCTTGATGGTCAGCATAACTCATAAAGAACTCAACCCCACAAACATTTTTAATTTGTTTTTGAAACTCCTCAACAATTCCACAAAATCTGGGAAAGGAGAAAAGACCACAGGGCACTGCAACCACTGCTGGTGTAGTTCATAAATGTTAATTGGCAGTGACACCCTATGGAAAACAATTTTCAAAGGAGATCAATACCAGTGAGATGAGCATGATCACAAAGAGCCTTGTTTGTTTTGAATTTGGTTTTCACTTAATATTTTATGTTTTAATTATGATTGTCACATTGCAGAAAAAACAGGATACCATATTACTCATGTATAATGTCAACCCCCCTTTTGTAAGGCTAATTTTTTATCATAAAGTTGTTGACTTTTAAACATGCACTGTAGTCCCACAAATAGACATTAAGGATCCCTGTTGTAATTCTAAGATCTATAATAGAGAGTCTTGGAATTATATATAAAAAAAGTGAAACTAAAAAGAATAGCAAATGTCGACAAATTCAGGTTGTGTAATCAGAATATTTTCAGTTGTGCTGATTCAAATCCCAGAAGATGCACTAACTTCTTTTTCTTTCATTTTTGCATATGTTCTTTGAATATGTAGGAAAAAATATCAAGTATGCTTGTTTACATGTGTACTTTTCACTTGTGCATAAAAGCAAGAAACCAATTAATTTTGTCATGCACTATGCATGTGACATTAAGTGGGTAATGTTCTACACATTCTACTAAAAATACAGTGTTTCCTTATTTGTGCAGGGCTATGCCTGCAGTCAAACAACTGAATGACTACTGCATCACACCAAGATCTGGAATCATATTCGGATAATACATGCTAGGGACTCTGATTACTGTATTCACTCCACTATTTCTGATCTGCATTTAGGCTCTGCTGGGAAGAAAAATTCCAGAGGTATTGACTTTCATGTAAATTTCAGCTACTGTAAAAGAGATTAGAGCAATGGTGTTCATTTAAATCTTAACTAATGCAACACAGATAACTAATGCAAAATATATAACTGTCATTTAGCTTTTCAAGGTATTGGAAAGTAACAAGTCACAGCAAACAATGTGTCTGTAAGGATGAAACTCAGGTCAAGTAAAAGTAAAACACCCCAAAAGTGCTAAGGCATCTTTTCTAGCCCATCTACGATCACTGACAGAATACACAAAGTTCAAGTCGCTTCAGCCCTACATTCAAAGTAGGTTTACAAGTGAAATATTTTCTGCACTGCAGGGATCAAAGCAAAGGCATGATTTACAAATAATGTACACATAAACATTCTGTAGATCTAGTACTTAATTATATTTTCAGGTCTAACCAGTAGTCCTTATTTATGTTTCACAGTTCAAATCAAGGCAGTGCATTTGGTCCCAAATTCAGGCAGTCAGTTACAGGTGGGTGCTCAGTGTACGGAATAATTCATGTTTAGTATGGTCAGATTCATAGCCCTTTTCATCAGCCTTGACATCCTCATACAAATTTACCTTTCCATTACATTCATCTGCATTCTTAGCTATCTCCATTTTCCCTGTAGTATGACCAGCGATTACAATTCCTGTAGGTGAAAGGCTAGAATCATAACCGTTTGACTCAGCCACAGGACCGTGTTGTTGGTTGCAACACAAATGTGGTTTGCATTCTTCTGAAATGCAGGGGGAGTTGCAGGACAACACATTGTCTTTGTCTTTAACAAACTCAGGCTGTATAGTCACTGCATGTATGCCAATACTGTGGAAAACTGTGCGGATCTCATCAGAAGCCAGTTCAAACACAGAGGAATCTTGACACTTTACATGAAGGGTTGCAATATTTCTTCCTTCTGACAGTTGCCAGATATGCAAGTCATGGATGCTATTCACTCCAGAAATTCCAGTCAGCTTTTCACCTGTTCAAATATAGAAAAATAATTATTATGTCTTACAAAGCAACACATTCTTTCACATTTTATTTGAACATTGAGGACACTTGCTCGCATTGTAATTATTAGTAAATAATACAATGAAAAATCTCTGATATCAATATAGAATAACCAAGCACTGTTACTAGAAGCAAGCCAAAACCTGGATATCATTTATGTATGTCCTGTGAACATGGATTTGATTCTCAAAAAATATGTTAGTCTTAGCAGTCTGCTAAACAAAACCAAATATACGCCATTGTCAATTTTCAAGAGAGGCACTTCTGTCTAGTGGGTCTTGCCTGGTAAGCCTAAACTAAATAAATAAACATTACAGGGATACAGTCATCGATTTAGTTGTAATGCTACTGAATCTAAAAACTACATTTTCAGACATGCCTGGAATGAAAAAGAAATAAAGAAACAAATAAAATCAGATGATACAGGTAAACAGCCAAAGACTCATCGCCAAATGTGGGCTTAGTCTGTTTCCAGTTTCTACACAAAAACAGCTTTTTACTTACCATGCACAGCTACACACTGAATGCATTAAAACAATGCTGCTGGCCATCTTGTGAAATACAGCATACATAGCTATACACATATAAAAATTCTTAACAAAGCAATCTCAGATGCATAAATTCGTTTGAACGGTGGGTCATCTGTTCATGCCCACATGTGAATGGCTGCTATTAGGAAGCTGCCCATGTTGACATGCAGTCTCAAGACTCTAAAACACACAACATATTGTACTTTTTGCTGGAGGCAAATATAATATCATTAGAGGAATGCAACGATACAGACATATGGTGGCTAAACTAATGCTCAGAAATTATATACCCCCAAAATATCCTGGAAGCCAATACAGGGCAACAGCAATTTAGGCTCTGAATTCACTAATATGTGATCTTCCAGCTCCTGCCAAAAATGATTATTCTCTTACTACAGAGTCAGTCCATAACACTGTTACATTACACTCAGACTACAAAAAATTGTTTGACTACTAAGACCTGAATGGTTGAATTTCTAAAATGGTAGTTATGGGCTATAGGGATTACTCCATCACTGCTGGGATTTATTTACCACAAATTCAGAAGCAACAGCTAAGGCAGTGGAAGAATTCAACATAGTGAATTAAATCCATAGTCAAATCAACTCTGGCTAAAATGGCCAAATCAGGTTGGGCAATTAGCACACAGAATTAAGACTATGAGCTGTTAAACTATTTTCAGTAGTCCAAGGTTTCATTGTCTCAGCCTCCAACTGTCTACTGTTTGACTCTGAGCAAGTGAATTAACCAGAAAGTATTCCCAAGCAGTGGCAGATTAAGTGTACCTTGAGCCCTGGAAGGTTTTCATGCCACTGCCCCCAACCCACCCCCCACATACATTTTTTTTTAGAACCACGTATAAATGCGCATGTTCTTTTGGCTTTTTCCTGACTTAAAACCAATCTAACTACTGTCATTATAATCTACAAATGGCCATAATAAAGTATTCTAACCTGCTTTACGCAAATGCCCACTAGTCTGCACAGCCAGACTAATGACTGTTTAATATGATCATGACATCAGGATAACCCATTCGCATTAACAGACAGCCCCATATTCAGCAATCACAGATGCATGTTTGACTGTGTACACCACATATGTCTGATAGTCGTAATGACTGACTGCTGCATGGTGATACATGCCTAACCCACAAGGCATACTATGATCCCAAACTGATGGATTTGTTGCACATTCGCAAAACAAACAGTATCAGAAATAACCATTCAAAGGACCTAAACCTTGTCTTTGACATAAACAGGCAGGTTGGGAGGACTGGTATGTGTCTCAAAGACTACTCTTTCTCTAGGGCACTTTTTCCATCCATTTGAAGCAAAGCCCATCCTTAAACCTATTCAAACGTAACGTGGACCAACAGAATGGCAGTTGCATCTACCCCTGGTTTGGCAACTATGTTGTATTATTCTCACTCTACTCATTCTATTCTCACCTTATTATACTCTCATATTCTAATACTGACCTTCCATTTAACATACTATCACTTTCCTTTAAAGTGCACTACCACAACCCCAACCTTCAGCATCCTTCTTAACCTAGACAATTATAATAGCTATTCTAATATACCTCAAAACCCCTTGAATCTCTCCACTAGTCTCTGTCTTAAATAAAGAATACTTCACTGTGATTACCCCTGCCTCAAAACTAAACCTCCACTCATATCCACCTTTAAGAATTAACACAAATCTTCGCTTCTGAACTCAAAGATTTAATTGTATGGGAACATACATCCAAACCTCTTCCCTACTAAACTAAACCTAAACCTCACTACTACCAGTTACTACAAGCATCATAACAGCCCAGATAAAAGCCCTCCTTAAGTTACAAGTGATCCTCTCTCCAATGCATTCTTTACTTCTTATACAAAGACATTTTCCACCCAATCCAATTACCGTTTACAGACGTAATCCTTTCCCACTTCATCAAGCACAAGTCCAGCCAAAAAAAATAAGTCTGATAACAATAAATCTTCATATTACTTGTAATAAAATTACAGATCTACATACCTGGATATTGCTCTATTCCACAGATATCCTAGACATCACTGAAACATGGCTTAAATCCAGTATGAAAGATACAGAGATACTAGCTCCAGGCTATAACATTATGAGGACTGACTGCCCTCACAAAAAGGAGTAGGAGTTGCTCTACTGTACCCCAGCTCCTATAACCTCTCCTATTCCAACTTCATCCCCAAATTTCAATCAGCCAAAATACTCATAACACTTTTAAAGCTAAACTCTAAAAAAAATAAAAAAAACTTTGTATTATTACAATTTACATCACCCCATGAACAACACACCCATACTTGAAGAATGTCTTTCCTGGTTATCTAGTACTATTACTTACGAAAAAATATTCTAAGTGATGTCAATATTGACCGGCAAAATCTAATCTCTGATAGCTCCTCATCCTGCATACATCTATTTGGTCTGGTTAGCTAATAACACCTACTAGATACAACAAAAATAATAAAGGCACAATTCTTGATTGGATTTTAGTATCAGACCCCCAGTAAATATACTATCAGTGGAACCTATCCTAACTCCCTAAGTGACCATCTTCCTGCATACATACATAGACCTACCACTCATCAGCCCAATACCCACCAACTTGAACCAATCAGGAATCTCATAAAATTTAACAAAAATTTATTTGACAGTATCTTAAGGTCCTTCAACTGGTATGTACTAAATACTCTCCCATTAGATAATGCAGTTGCAACTTTTAATTCCTTTTATAAACCCCCTAAATAACCTTGACCCTCTACGTTTAAAAAGAATAAAAGTAAAACACTCCCCCTGGCTATCCACCCTCACCAAAAACATTATGCACAACAAAAACAAGGCTTGGAGAGAGTGACTAAATAAAAAAAATCAGCAATACAGGGAACTTCGTAATCAAGCTAAAAAACAAATATACAAAGATAAGAAACACAACTATGACCAACTACAACTTAATCATAAAAATGATCCAAAAAAAGTCTGGTCCTCTATTCACACACTACTCAATCCAGGCTCAAAAAAAGATCCGTATCCCTCTCAAAACAGCTCCCCCCTCAAACAGCGACTATATTTAATAAATATTTTACAGAGAGCACTGCTGTCCTCACCAACAGCATATCACCCTCCCCTACACAAACCCATAACATTTTACCAACTGCCCCCTCCACTACCACATTAACCTCTGAAAAATATGAATCCAAAAAATCCTTAGCCACAAATGCTGACAACTTTACCTTAAAACCTATAATAAAATATACTGTAAAAACCTGCTACTTAAACTTAAACCTTGCTCCACAGCTGCTGACAACCTCCTACCCGAATACCTCAAGATGGCAGCAGAAGCCATATCTTATCCAGTAGATATCTTAATGAAAAGATCCATCCAATAATCTTTATGTCCCAGCCATTTGTCATCCCACTGCACAAGGGAGGAAACTCTACAGAAGTCTCTAACATTCATCCCATTGCAGTTCTTTATCTACACTCAAATTCTTCACCGTCTCCTCTAGAACAGCTCTTAACCAGTACTCAACATGTGTTCTGCCCTGGCCATAGTACAAATACTGCATAATTATTCTGTTAGACAATATAAACAAGAAAAGGGACTGTCAAATTTATCTCTTCCATATTTCTGGATCTGTCCAAAGCCTTTGATGCCATCTCACATAGCAAACTCCTTCAACAATTGCACCATCGCAGCCTACCCCCCCCCCTTCCTTACATTGGTTTAAAAGCTACCTATCTGACAGAGAGCAAACTGTTAGATGACAATCCTTATCTACTTGTTGCCACTGGTGTACACCAAGGCTCAATTCTTGGTCCACTTCTCATTAACATTTTCATTAATGCCCTCCATATCTTTTCTAGGCCAGCATCACTTATACAGTATGCTGATGACTTGCCAATAATATGCTCATCTGACAATCTGGACCATCTTCTTGAAATCACACAACAAGCCTTCTCCTCAGTTGAAAATTGGCTTCACAATGCTCAACTATTACTCAACCCCCAAAAACAATACTACTACTATTCCTCCCCAAAGCACACCTGAAGGATAAATCCAGAATCAAAATTTTCTCACTTAACAATACAGACACAAAAATTGTATCTCATGCAAAACTGCCTGGTGTGACAACTGATGACAGCTTCAGACCTGGACTCCACATTCAAAATAATATAAACAAAATTCACCAGAAACTTGGCATGGTTCATGGACATAAAAACTTTCCTACTAACTCTGCTAAAACCACCCCTGCAACCACTTACCTTCTTCCTTCACTCTTATATGGTGCCCTTATCCTTACCAGCTGTCTGGTATCTGTTAAAATTAAATTTGAAATATGCTATAACAAAGTTGCTAAATTTGTTGCCAATAAACAATACTATACACATCACTGCAAGACCCTTAAAGTTTGAACTGGCTTGCACTATCCCACTAGCTGAACTAGCCACTGCCCACATCATTTATAAACCCCATGTCTGTCCTGCATTAAGTTCTATTCTTCCTTCCTATCACCCAAACAGACCCTTTATGTTGTAATGATAAACAATTTTCATCATCTATAAATCTCAAACAGCAACTGGAAATAGCCATCACTGCTTCTCTTTTGTCAA
Organism: Protopterus annectens; assembly: GCF_019279795.1. Classification (NCBI taxonomy): domain Eukaryota; kingdom Metazoa; phylum Chordata; order Ceratodontiformes; family Protopteridae; genus Protopterus; species Protopterus annectens. The sequence goes on from NC_056725.1 coordinate 586,829,031, forward strand.
AAAATGGAATTCCATTCCACAGGCTATTAGACCTGTAACCTACCATCCTTCCTTCAAGCATCTCCTGAAAGACCACCTATTAAACATATGGCTCTGCTCATGCTATACCCCTGACTGAACATAAATCTTATCTGCTTTTCTCCACCCCTCTCTGTACAGATTCTCTACCCATCTCCAGTTCCTCATCTTCACCTGGCTAGCCCACAATGTAAACCACTTTACATACATAACTTTTTCCTGTCACCTCCTCCCCATTTACATTAATCTATCCTAATCTCTCTCTCTTTCTTTACATTTACAATTGAACTAAACATATGACTATTGCTTATTACTATTGTGAATTGCCAAAATGACACTCATCAGAATTGTATATAGTGTTTTACTTTGCTTTTTCTCATTGTTCTCTTTGTAACATATTTTTAGTATATCTCTGTGCCTTACAATACTGTTGATTATTTTTTGAAATGTATAATTCTCTGCTGCTTCTTATGTAATATATTTGAAAATCTTTTATTTTCTCCATTAAGTGAAGCTTTTCTCCATGGGCCTATTAGTGTCGAATCATCATCATACTGTATAAGTGATGGTGGTCTAGAAGAGATATAAAGGTCATTAATGGGCTCTTGTGATGCAGTTGGACTCTCCCAGTAAACAAATATCAACAAATGTCAATAAATAAATGCCTCTAATAGAAAAGGGCAGCCTATGAACACTTGATACGTACAAGACTATAACATAATTATAAACTTCCTTGGACTATTGACACACGTCAGCAATATTTTGTTAAATCTGAGGTAAGCTTGGCTAGGCTTAAAATGGTGATAGTCTAGTAACCAGCTATGAACCTATTAAGACAATAATTACGGACCTGATAATACATTTTGGGTTTGTTTTACAGAAGCACATAATAGCTCTGGTAAACCAACGTATTTCACATAAATGTACACTAGTCCTGCAAAGTCAGACTGTTTAAACTGATCAAACAACAAGAAGGTAAGCAGCCTCCACACCTACCCAGCAGTTATAAGCAACCTTGCTTGCCATGCACACCTCATCCCATGGTGGTAAAAATGATACTTATAGCAAAAATCAAGAAAAAGCCAAATATGAGGGCAAAAGGCCCAAAATCAGGGGGCAGATGTTAAATATTGCTGTTATATACTTAGAAAGTTGGTAGAATAAAAGTATTTGCATTAGCTTGCATTTTCTGAAGAATAAGAAGTCTGAAACTCAAATGTTTGCTAATATTTAAGTGACTATAGTCATCAATAATTTGTCCGAAAACCACACATTTTATGAGGAGCAAACCAAAAATATGATGCAAAATCTGGGGCATTCAATGAACTCATGGACAATTAAGAACTATGTAATTTCATCCTTCTTTCACGTGAACAGTAAACATCGCACAAGTAATCTAACTTATTACACACAAATGCACATTAGTCCTCCCAAGGCAGCTGGTTAACTGAATAATTGACAAGATGGTAATTTAATTTCATTCACATGCATTCCCATCCCATCCTAGAGTTACAGCCACTTTGTTGTATACACTATCTGACTGTTATAAAAATAATACCGAAAAAGAATCAGGTACACAGACAAAAAATAACAAGTGACAAAGGGCCAAAATTAGGGACGTATTTTAAATACTGCTTTTGTATACTTAGAAAGCTGATACAATAGTGTTTTTTTAAATGGCATGATGTTTCTGAATCATATGAAACCTAAAACTCAAATGTTTTCATTACTTATTGACTGTAATCTTCAGTGATTGGCAAGAAAACTGCACATTTTATGAAAAACTCATTTACATGAGACAACATCAGGGATAGCCTGCAAAGTCAATAAATCAACCCCGAAGCAGTTCAGCAGTTACCAGCGATACACACACTTTATTGCAAGCACAGAAAACAAAGTCAGAGACAGTTTATACACGGACATTGTCTAGAGCATATTTCATACAAATACAAACTAGTCTTGTAAAGCTAAACTGCAAGTTAGGCAAACAACAAGAGGGTAAGTTGCAGACCCAAATATTAGGCAAATATAAGGCCATTCTGTGAAATCAGGGACAGTTTCAAATTTCCTTCACACAAAGAGTAGCCAGGGAATAATATTCCAATGTATTTTACAAAGATGTACATTAGCCTTTAATGCCACACTTAAGACTCCACAAATGAGGAGGGAATATTAACATGCAGAAGCCCAGAATACAGAAATAGCCTTGAATAAAATCAAAAACTTAGGGTCTAGAGGGACCCAATAATATTCTTGGACTTTGGTATACAAGACCAAAAGTAAAACTGCCAGGCTTATTGATATAATTTTGAAGAGATTACAAAAAGATAGATACACACAAGCAGGCATGCATCTTATTCACATGAGAGAGGTTACTTCAGATCCATCTTTATTTATTTTTGTTTTTAATTAAATTTTATTTACTGATTTGTTTATTTACACTTCCTTGACCAGGCTACTCTCACTAGATGAATGGCTTCCTTTCAGGGAAAATCCCAGATGGTATTCATAGTGACTAGAGAAGATCTGGCTATAGCACGGGGTAACTTCCCCTACTCTTTTCAATAAGTGCTGTGGGATCTTTTACATCCACCTGAGCTTCCACCAACTTAGACAGATGGGACCTTGCTTTAATGTCTCATATAAACAATGGCAATGTCTCATCTGAAGGAATGATATAAATTACCAGCTCACCATTTAACATGCTTACATTTTTACATAGTGAAAAAGGTGACAAGAGAGGGATCACAGAAAGAAATGGATGATATTTTACTCCTAGACCAGTGTGGATCCAGGAATGAAAGGTCTTGATTTCTGAATGGATTTCTGCAGATCAGTCATCAATGTGTTCATCAAAACTGAAGTTCACTAATGCTACAGCATCAGCATATCAACACCATAAAACAAAACTGCATATAAAAACAATGTATAGTATATAATAATATGTTAGCATGCAGAGCTACATCCCCATATCCTTTTACAACATGTTACTACAGTCACGTCATTCTCTGCATTTTTAAAATGCAAATGTGAGCAGTAACAGATGTGTTGTTCGTGATAAAAAGTGTTGACTATGAACGTTTATAAGCACTGAAAAGAACAACAATCAAGTGAATACCTACCTGGGCTCATCAGCCAGGGATGACAGCTGACACAGCATATCTGAACTTTGTAAATGCATGTAACATACACACACACACACACACACATATATATATATATATATATATATATATATATATATATATATATATATATATATATTAAGGGGGGCACCCCCCCCACATCAGGGGGTGTGGGGGCGTAGCTCCCCCACATGTTTTAAGTATATATTATGTTCGGAAAAGAGTAATATACTGGAATTGCAAGTATCCATATATACAGTTCAAAATATTTAAAATATGTGGGGGGTGCCCCCCACACCCCCCTTACTATATATACTAACTCCAAGGTCTCACTACAGTGGGGAAAAGGCCATATATAACTTTCAGTGAAATGTGCTTCAGTGAATTGAGGTTTCAGTGAGAAGTGCACACTAATTTGACTTTTAGTGAAATGTGCTTTCAGTGAAATGTCCTAGACATGTTAAAATTATTAAAAATGAACGGCTCTACAGTAACTGGACCAAACATGGGTTACTCAGTAGAAAGCAGCATAAACAGTGATAGCGCGACAATAAATCACAATCAGTCAATCAATAAATAAATAATACTCTCAGCCGCACTGCACAGGCTGCTGCACTACCACTGTGCTCAGTGTTGGGCTCTTTACTACTTGCTATTTTCTCTTCAGAGGTAAAAATGGTTGACTATCTGGGGTGACAAAATAATACAAATGACTACAACATGGGAAGCAGTGTTACCTCCACCACAGATGCAATAATGTTGTTGTTAGATACCGTACACATATGCTGTTCTAGCAAGAGTCTCATGTTCAGCATAAAGGAATCTGCAAGGCTTTGACTGTATATTCAAAATAGACACTGTCATAATCATAATAGACCTTAGCATACTTAAGGTAATCAGTCTTAGCTTAGATCAAAGTGTCTCTGGTACTTAGGACAAATCATCTAATGCTAAAAGGAACATATAAATGATCAAGAAAATATTTCATATCATTCATTCTGTGTTTTATACTATACTGTTTACTACACATTTTATTATGCTATTATTGTTTACGGTATACTACATTATACTGTTTTACTCACTACATCATACATACAATGGATATTAACATAAAAACGAATTACATGTAAATACGTTTACTCCAAATATTTCTTCAAACCATTTTAGACAAAACTCAAGAAACATACCTGAACTTAAATACCATATAATACCATTATCCAATGGTTCTACTTATTTTTAAATAATCCCATTACACGGTGACATTCTTTTTTTTTGCTATGTGGTTAAAACAAAATTCTGCACAGACAGCTGGGATATGTGCCACGAACTGTATGCTGTATACTGTGACACATTAATAGCACCCTAATGAAGTGGCCTTTGATCCACAGATATTCTGTCTGCTTTTATTCACATATTATAATGATTTTTACATGTTTTTTTTTTCAAATGCATTAAATGAATCTTATCTAGAGAGTAACTAATCAGAAGATCAAGACTCAAATACTGCATGTCCTGGAACTCTGAAAAATACAGCACTAGTCTTCTAAAATAACAGTAAAGTGCAAAAGTCAGTTACATATTAAAAATGTTTTTGCAGGGGAAGCACCCCATACATCCCCTGATGTGGAGGGATGTACCCCTCACACCCCAGCTACTTACATATACTAACTCTGAGATCACTATAACTTGGAAGGGTGAATTTTTGTATTATTTACTCTTTGTTGACCAGGCTACTTCCACATGATCAGTGGCTTCTTTTCAGGGGAGACCTCGGTTGGTATTCATACTGACTAGGAAAACTGGAGAACTTCTACTACTATTTTTTTTTTTTTTGATGATTGCCATGGGATCTTTTACATCCAATTGAGCTCACTAACTCAGACAGATGTGACATCAGTTTAAAATCTCATGCTCCTTTAGGTACTGCGGTTTCAGACATCCTGTTATTACACTTACATTTTTGCAGTTCTGAATCATTCCCTTAGGGTTACTGAACTTACAACAGGATCCTGATGGACTACAACAGTGCAGGGTGGTTATTATGGCAGTGCAGGAAGGTTTAGCACCAAGAGCTACAATTGCGACATCTATTTATTTTTGTGAGACTGCCACTGATCTTGTAATGGCAGCAATATCAAAAAAATATCTTCTTAATTATGCTTCATCAAAGGACATTATTTCAAACTCCACTAATGTGAAAAAATGCATCTAGATGGAATTTAAAATTGTTTTTCCCCCACTTGGGCAGAAGCCTCTTCTCATGTACACATATACCATCCACACTTTATCAGACTTTTTCTCCAATCACCATCATTGCTCCCTTAGATAATACAATGAATCTAAAACTGCAGTACCCCAGAAAAAAGGGAAATTTCCCTATTGTGATAAATCACTACCTAAGTACATTTTCTCAATCATGGCTCTTTATATTCACATTACTCACATTAAGTGCATACGTCTACCCATGGGTAATTCATTTTTATCCACTGTGCAAGTAAACTGTATGTTGAAATCATGATTGTTAAAATGTTAATACATCAAAATTACGAAACTATACATTTTTTAAGTTATTTTCCACAAGGATCTGCACCCCCTACACACACACACACACACACACACACACACACACACACACACACACACACACACACACACACATACACACACATACACACACACACACATACACACACATACACACACACACACACACACACACACACACACACACACACACACACACACACAGACACACACGCACTCCTTTACGAGGGTTTTCCTCCTACACCTTCTGCCTCTAAATACACTTACTTTGTGGTCACCACAAAGTATGAGAGAAAACCTAACATAAAAACATATCACTCCTCTTACTGTGAACATTGACATTTCACATTCATGGAAGTACAGCTATTTATTTAGAGCTGTTGAGTGTATAATTTTTCTTTTATTTTGTTTGAATTTGTTTACCGAGGTATAGCACAGATTCTGATGGACCATCTACAGGCTCAACCCAACACTAAAGCTCCTCCACAGGTAAATGTGACATTTGAGATATAAACGTGTGAAAGTATGACAACTAATTTGTTACAAAACAGTGAGATTTTCTATATAAAAGTTTTATGCACTGCATTCTACTCCCAAATCACATAGTTGGCAACACCACTCCCAAGAGAATCACCTCAAAAACTAAGTCTTGGAAATGAATGGAGAACAAGTCCAAACAACTTTCATAAAATGATCAAAGAATACAGAAGCACTCAGCAGTTGGCCACCATCTGTCCTCATGCTGAGAACTGTCAAAGGTGCCTGGGTAGACCTTTGGTAGGACCGTGCAGACTTTTTTTTATCTATAACTGAAGGGCAGCTGCTGTGGTACCATTACACAAAGTCATGCCCTGGAAGAAGCCTGCTAATTATGAGATAGCTTCATTTCTGTTCCTGGGAAACAGGCAGAAGGAATCCTACTAGGAAGACTAATATTTTTGTTTTTGAAGTCAGTGGTCTGGCAGATGAGTAAGCGTTGGGCCATGACAAAGATCAGACAACTCTTGCAAAGTTCTAAGTGTGTGTCAAAGATGTAATTAATGAGGAAAACCAGGGATATTTTATGCTTGGATACTGGTTGACATCTTTGATAAAATTCTACAGAGGAGATTGGTGGGGAAGATGAAGGCCATAGAGATGATGTGTAAATAGTTACACAGATACTAAATTAGCTGGCAGAATTAAAAAAAAGAACAATAACAGTTAAGGAAGAACTGTCTACTGAAAATCTGGTAATCAGTTGTGCACCCCAAAGGACTTTACTGGGACAGGTTCTGTTTAGCACATGAAGTGGTGAAAGAAAAGAGAAACACCATATTTCTTTTTGCTGATTAACACCAAAATGATTGTGGTGGGCAGGATTACATTAAGCCTACAACTCCCCTTTATAAAATTAACATGATGTACATGTATAGAGTATCTAGGATTTTCTATAAAATGTGAAGTTGCATAATTTTTTGATGGCAGTAGTACAACACTGATGCAGTGCATGAGGAGAAATAAAGAAGAACATGGCAAAGCAGCTACCATTCTCCTTAAATTCAACCATAAGGCACAATGTAACAGGCTCTAGTAAAAGCAAGTAGGAAGTTGTGCTGACTCTAATTAAGCAGATGTCATTCACCCACTGTATAGGTCACCCACAAAATCACTCCTGTTTTTCTAAAGAGCCTTACAAAGGATAGAACAATGAGGTTGTGCACAGTGTGCAAGCAGAGGACACAGAGAACAAGGGGTGGGTGTACATAAGTAAAACATGGCTAAAAGCACTAGGCATTCTTATTTTAGAAGAAAGGCTCAACATAAAGGAAGGGAAAGAAGACATCACATATAGCAAAAAGATAATGGAAAATTTTAGTTGGAATTAAAGACCTTAATTTTTCTTTAATGAGGGTGGCATGGCCCTAGAACAATTTAATGAAGAAGATGGTGACATACATGTAGATCTACAGAAGGATTCTCGGGAGCTTGTGATGAATGGAGGTTATGGAGAGAAGGGGATGGTAAAGAGCAATTGGGCAGGGGCCATCTGCAATGGGCCACAGGTTTTCTTCAAAATGCTTTTTACATGCTTACATTTCACTGCATTTATTAATGTAGATGCTAAACTCAGAAAAAAGATGACAAACCCAAATGGTAATAAATGTTAGGACTAGCCACTTGGCAGTGAAAACATTGGTTCTAGAAGATTTGACCACATTGACGAATACTGATATGACACATCAACCCCATTTAAAAGTGGAAAAAGGGGGAATGATGACAATGAGAATGACAATGATGGTTGGGGTAAAAGGGAGGGATTGACAGAAAGAGGAACAGAACACACAGTTTACATGTTGATAGTGCAACACAGTAGGGTAAGAATGCTGCTAAAACTTCCCCTGTGCTGCACAATGCATTCCGTAAAACTCTTGCATCAAGTCCCTCATTTAGTCAAATCTTGTAAGCCACACTTGAAAATGGAACTAGTTCCTAATGAAACCTACCTGGCTGAAATATTAATACATAGTGATGGGGAAACAAAGACCGAGGATAACAAAATTCCTTGTAATAAAAGATAAACATCTGCTGCACACAGATGTTCCCAGTGATGATAGAAAAAGACAACTCAAAGCTACAGACAAGTGGCTAAAACGAATGAAAGGCTGGCCATCTTAAACCTTCTGGACAGGGAGAATGTAGACTTGCTGCCACACACATACACGTGTGTGATATGTGTGTGTTTACACGCACATGCACACACACACACAAACACACACACACACACACACACACACACACATTTGCATATTATGCACACATACAAACATGCGTGCATTTGTATGTTTGTGTGGGTATTAATATACATACATACATGCAAGTAGATATACACAGGGTGCTGCGGTAGCGTTGTCGCCTCACAGTAAGACGCTGTCTGGTTCGATTCTCAGCTAGAGCGTCTTCTGCGTGGAGACATGCGTGAATGGGCGTACCTTCGTTGAAGGTTGTGCGGCAGAGCTGGCAACTCAGTACGTAAAAAATCAACTGCCAATCATTAGCGGACTGGAGTTCCGCTGTGGCGACCCCTAACTGGGAAAAGCCAAAAGACACAACAACAACATGCAAGTAGATATACACAAACTCAAAACAACAATGCCTGGAAGGTATGAAAATAAAAACAGAGAATTTATGAACATATGCAAACAATTAAGGAAAGTAATCCCAAAAATACTCAATATACACATGCCCAAGTACTTTCATTTAAAAGATTTTCTTTTATTTTACTTAATCATGTTGAGAAAGAAAAAAATTCTGCTGATATGTAGAATCCACTAAAGGTCATGGAACTCAGATGGCAGATGAGATTAGTAACTAACCTTTTTGCTGTTCTTAATGAAGCCATTAACATAAAATGTGCGCTTAGACAAAGGGCTGCAAAACTGGCAGTATTGATTCTAGAAGTATTGCACTGTCAGCTGTGGTGGTGCAACAGTTAGTGTTGTTGCCTTACAGTAAGAAGTTCTCCAGTTCGATTCTTGGCTGGAGCGCTTTCTGTGTGGAGTCTGCATGGCCTCCCCGTGATCAAGTGAGTTTTAAAGACACGCAGTAGGTGAGTGCGTGGGTGTGCCTTCTGAAAAAGTTGAGTGCCAGGCTGGCCACTTCACACCATAAAAACTCCACTGTCAAGCAATCTGTGGACCGGTGATCTGCTGTGGGGAAACCCCTAAACAGGAGAAACAGAAAGACATCTTATTGGTTTTAGAAGCATTAAATTATTTATGACATTATATAAACACTGGCTGTTAGGTCTCGCATGATATTTGACTTTTTGTCTGTATTTCCACTTGTGTTGGTTGTTCTGAAGAAGCACAGTATTACAAAAAGTATATATATATGTGTGTGTGTGTGTGTGTGTGTGTGTGTGTGTGTGTGTGTGTGTGTGTGTGTGTTGTGTATATATATATATATATATATATATATATATATATATATATATATATATATATAGGTTTACTATCAATAAGTTGAATGTTAGTTTGGCAAATGTGGAATGTCGAGCAGCAGGTAGTCGACTCCCGAGTTGCCAAACGTTAGGAGATCAAGAGTACATAGCAAATGCAAGTGTGCACTCGATGTCAAGAGTAGAGTCGCGGTACAGAGCAGAAAGGGAAATGTATCTTGGAATTAGACTATTTAAGTTGCATGGGGTGTGGGGGATGCAGGGGGGCTTGCCCCCCTGTTAAAACGTGAATGACAGTGTAGGTGTTAAACTTAAGTTTGCACCTACACTGCCATCATGGTGGAATTCGGCATACAGATTTGACATTTTGAGCTACTTAGTATGCCAAACGTCTGACGTCAATTTCGCAGTATCGACTCTTCATTGTTCTGAACTTCGATATGTTGATAGTAAACTATATAGTTTCACTTCAGAATCACGAACTACTGAAATATCAAATTTCAGTAGCTCGTGACTGAAGTGTTGAAGCTGCACTTGCACGAAAGTGCAGAATCCCTAATGCGGAAATGTTGAATCTGCGGTTATGGAGGTGCATACTTGCCATGGGATTCCCTGTGTTCATGATGTGTGGTGTGGTATGTGGATGTAGCTGGAGATTCAGGTAACTGATGTTTTACTAGGGGTTTTGGGTAGAGATTGTAGTGGGTGGGAGTGTGTTTGGAGTTTTGAGGTGTGGGTTAGGGTAAGTAAGATTGTGAGTGCGTAAGTGTTGAGAGTGGTGGTATTTGTATGTATGTGATGTGTATTTGTGCAATGGAAGTGTAGAATGTGTAGTGGTGGTTTTTGTGTGTTTTTAGTGCGACCTCAGAGTTAGTATATATAAGTAGCGGGGGGGTGCAGCCCCCCACACGGGGGTGCCGGGGAGCTTGCCCCTTTGCTTATATGTAGGGTCAGTGCATGTGTTTGTTTTGTTGTGTTTGTGTGTGTTTTGTTGGTGTGTAGTGTAGGGAGGAAGGTGTATGTGTACTTGTTTGTGTGTGGAGTGTGTATGTGGGCAGTCGCAATTTTGAATTTCGTGCTTTTGGGGTTTCGGGTTTTTCAGTTTTCAGCTTTACAGTCTAGTACCAGGATAGAGATAGAGATAAGCATGTAGCTACACGCACACAAACACACGCATACATATGTATATCTACATATCTATGTATGTACATATATATATATATATATAGAGAGAGAGAGACAGAGATATTTTTTTTTTTTGCCAGAGAACACTGATCCACAAAGACCTTTTTTATAGGTTCAACCTGGGCTACAAAGGTTGATGCAAACAATGAATATGTTACTAGTCATGCAGTTCTTACAAAAAGAGTATATGTAAACAACGTATTACCTACAATCAGTGATAACAATCTGGTAAGAAGACCACAGTTCAGTACTGTTGCACTTTCCATTATCTACAAAAATATTTAACAGTACAATTACTGCTTATAATATGTACAATAGTGTTTAGTAGCAATGTTGTTATTTACAATATGTGCAATAGTATTTAACAGTAATGATGCTATTTACAATATGTGCAATAGTATTTACTAAAACTGTTGCAATTCACAATATATAGAATAGGTTTAAATAGGATTGCTGCTGTTTACAACATACTCAACAGTATTAGTTAAAAATGAGGAAGAAGCAAGGAGACTAGACAAGGCAGTGGGAAACAATAAGAATAACAACAAGAATAAAGAACAGTAAGGAGTAAGAGACAGGAAGAACGATCATCCGTGAAAGAGGTGCAAAAGGTTAGAAATGTTAAAGAGAGAGAGATGTAACAGAAGAGAGTAAGGTGACAACGAGATGAAAGGCATTCTTTGAACAAAAAGGATTTTAATTCTAAATGAGACTCTGGATAGGAGGGTACGGATTTGTATGTGTAGTAGGAGGGATTCCCATACTTCAGCTGCTTGTACACTGATAGTGTTTGGAAGAGTGCAGTTTGTTATGGACAACTTGAAGCTAGGGAGTAAAAGGAGGAAGGGATCTAAGTAAGGTTGTATGGGTGATGGGTTGGAGCTCCTGAAAGTCTACCAGGTTGTATATATCTATACACACAGCCACACACACATACACACACACACACACAAACACAAACATTCCTATGCATTATACATCACTAGATGATGAATGCAGCCAGGATCTAGAACTTTCTGCAACAGAGGCTGATAAAAAGGCAGTACTACCTCTGGTGTTAATGTCAGTACAGGGAATATTCTGAGCAAGTCATCTATAACACCAAGACACCACCACCACCATTCTTCTCTAACCACAAACAGTTGCTCCATACAATGTATGCACATGCTGTCTGCCAATCATCATCTTTCAGGCCACTCCTACACTGAATCATCCTAAGACGCAATATTTCGCACTAGGGAACTGTCAGATGCACTCAGTCGTGTCTTGAGTATGAAATGGCAAAGCCCTACGGAAGCTTATGAGTCAGCATTTTCCACACTCAGGCTGCATGTTACCATAATTAATTTCTGCGTTACTCAGTTTCTTTGCATTGCCTTTCATGTGATTTCAATGACACAGATGCTTTTTAAAGTAAATAGCTCTGTGGCAGCTGTTTAAATTATTTACCATGAAATTCAGACAAGATTTAAAACAACAAATGCACAATAAGGAATTCTTAAAAGGATTAATTATTGATATTTGCTTCATGGACCAACAATCAAGGAAGGCAGATTACACAGTACTACATAAATCCTGACAACATTTTTTCACATTTTCACAGGTCAGTTAGCAGCTAAAACAATACCACAGATAAGAAGCTCAGTATAAACTGTGTATGATTAGAATCCCTTTTTATAGGAATATGTGTTTGGGAAATAGACAAAGTAAAACGAGATGGGGAATATAGTAGAGGAACAAACAAGGGTGACTTAGACACTCCTTGCTATCATGTTATGGTCCATCTTCATTAAGGACAGGCACAGCTCCAGACTGGTCTGCCAGCATGAAGTACTGGAACTACTCCACGTAAAACTAACAGTTGGCAAGACACCCATCCAAGTTATAGCCAGCTACAGACTCCCCTACATGACTCAGGGCACCCACTCCTCTTACCTGGATTTACATGACTCCATCAACATAACCCCGAACACCCTGATCCTTGGTGACTTCAACTACCTCACCACAGACTGAGTGAACTATTCCTGGACTAATGCACTCATTAAACGATTCCTTGACTTCATCAATTCTAAAGCACTAAACCAGCTCGTCTCATCCACCACAAGGGGAGATAACATTCTGGACTTGGTTCTCACTAACATGGGCAACCACTGCACCACTCCCATAGTATGTTCTTCCCTGGTGAGATCAGATCATTGGACTGTCTCATTTGAAGTTTCTATCCCACTCAACCCCCCCCCAGCTGTAATCAAGCTAAAAAACTTCTCAAAAGCTGACTACAACCTCCTAAGGGAGGGTCTCTGTAGCTTCACACCACCGCCCCTCAGAGGATGCAGACAACTATGCTGAACAATACGCCAATGCAGTATACAAGCACCTGTACAACTGCATGGACTCAGCCATACCCAGCAGAACTACAACCTGCTCCTTAAGGAAACACAAACCTGTTTGTCTACATCCTCTATCAACAGACTTTACAACAAAAGGAAGAAACTGTTGTCCAAAGGTAAAAAGGAACAAATTCCAAACTGGAAAAACTCCCTCCTTAGCCTCAATAAGCAAATTAGATCACTAGTGAAAACCTCCAAAGCCAATTATGAATCAAAACTAGCCTCCAAAACAAAAGAAAATCACAAAGCCTTCTTCAGTTATGTCAGGAACCTCCATGGCAAAGCCCAGGTTTGTTCCGATTTAGTACTGAACAGTATCACTTATGCTGTTCCTGTTGACTTAGCCAACCTGCTAGCAGATAGGTTCAGCCCAAACTTCACCCCTGTCCCCACCCAAAGGCCCTTTTGACATCCCCAATACTTGTCCTGCACCTCACGTCTCCATAGAGCAAGTGTTAAAGGCCCTATCCAAGACAAAGAACACAGCTTCCATGGGACCTGATAATATCCCAGGCTGTATTGTGCACCATCTCCAGCAAGAACTGGCTTCACCATTGAGCTCACTATTCAACCAAAGCTAAGTACAGACTTCATTCCAGCAGAGTGGAAAACTGCCATTTTCATCCCCTTGCACAATGGTGGTGCCACTACTGACCCTGGAAACTACCACGCCATTAGCTTGACCAGTCTGATCTGTAAAGCCATGGAGCGTATTATTACGGATCTCATAAACAATGACATAGGCAATCTCCAATCACTTGACCCCACCCAGTTCAGATTTGTGAAGGTCAGCTCTTACCTGTTGAGCCTGTTAGATTTGTTTGAGACAGTCACCAAGGCCCTGGATGAGGGAAAGCCAGTACATACAGCTTATCCTGACTTGGTCAAGACCTTTGACACAATCCCCTGTTCGGCCATCATCGAAAAGCTAACACAACCTGGCACAAATCCCTCTCATCAAGTGAGTGGCCAAATGGCTCACTGCCAGGACTCTCAAGGTCAAAACAGGCACCTCCAACTCCGATAGCAGACCTGTCACTAGTGGAGTTCCCCATGGATCTGTCCTCGACCCCTACTGTTTGGCATCTACTTCTCAGAGGTCCAGGTAAAGACAAAAGGCCTGTGGCTGATCAGGTTTGCAGACAACTGTAAGTTGGGTGCTGTCACTGACTCTCTAAATGATGTCAACATACTGCAAGAGGGTCTCACAGCAACTAATGACTGGTGCCAAATTCATGGCCTCAAGCTAAACTTAAAAAAATGTATCATCATACCATTCAGCAGAAACATGGCCCCTACTGATTACCGCATCAACAGCAACCCCCTAAACACACAACCTGTGGTGAGGGACCTGGGTACTCAGGTTGATAACAATCTCACATTCGACCATTATGTAGCGGCAGTAGTCAGAAAAGCTTTTTATTTGGTATATCTCATAAGTAAAGGGACTGCATACAGAAAAAGGTTATAACCTCTCTATACTCCTGTCTCATTAGACAAATAATTGAGTATAACTCCCCATTTGGTATGTACCTCTCCAAATATCTGCATCAACTGGAAAGGCCAAAGAAATACCTCACAAAGAGAATCCATGGCCTCCAACACCTGTCCTATGCGGACAGGCTCAAATCACTATCGCTCTACTTGGTATTGTACAGATTGCTCAGAGGTGATCTGTGTCTTGCCTACAAGGCAATCTCAGACCATGCCCTACTAGAGATGCTCCATATCTGTAAGTATAACTTCTTACGCATTACCTGCTCGAGAGGCCTGATTCTAATATGCAACATCAACAAAACCTGCTGGAGAGATAGGTTTGTCTCCCAGAGGCTGCCCCGTCTCTGGAATAGACTTCCGATACACATCAAACAGAGTACCTTGCTTACCTCTTCAAGCACAACCTTGATGAGTGGATGGGAAACCACAAACTTGTCCCTGGGGTTCCACCTGTGACCCTCATTGACAGGGGTGACAAGTGCTGACTGAGATTTATTTTTGGGGATAAACTCTTGGCTAGGCTAGTAAGGGCCCCAGGGCCATCAGCCTAGTAACCTCCTATAATCCTATGGCTAGGAAGAAGGAACAAATATCAGCAGTGATTTAGGAAGGGAAGGTGGATATAACTGGTATCATAGAAACATGGACCAGAAATAAGAGGGCTAGAAAATGGAGATGCGAGCTTACAACAATGATAAAGAAGGGAGAGACAAGGAATGGAGTAGCAATCTACATAAAGAACTGCAACACATATGAGGTCAGAGAGGAGGAGAAAGAATACCAAAGCAGAAATGAGGCAAAGGTACAGTTACGGTTAGAAGCTACGATAAGTGCCCTAAGAGTTACGTTAGAGGAAGGAGCATAGCCAGTTTAGTGGATACAGTGCATCATCCACCAGATGCAACAAGAGAGAAGGCTAAAAGACTGGAAGAAATGCTAAAAGAGTAGGATAGGAATGAGAAAGAGAGAGAGGGTAATATTTATTGGTGATCTGAACCTACCAGGAGCTGACTGGGAAATTCCATGCTCCAGGGTAGAGATGGAGTGGGAGTTCACTAGTGTACTGGAGCATAAGGGGTTTAGTCATCTGGTGTCAGACTGTATCAAACAGGATGGTGTTCCAGATATGGTCCTAACAAACACAATGGTTGCCTTGAATGTCTGCATTTAGACACTGTTAGGCAAAAGTAATCCTACTATTGTGTGGCTTACAATGGGAGAAGGGTAAAAACAAAATGACAAAGACAATGGTGTGAAATTTTAGAAGGAATTATGCTATGCTGGGGCGATGAGTTAGGAGACTGGGAGTAAATCCAGGGAGTAAACAATCTTTAGAGAGGGATCGAGGCAGAGCATAAAAGGTTATGGGCAGGAGCATGATGAGGAGGTAAAAAGGGCAAAACATAAAAAAAGACTAGTATGGCTATGTAGGAATGTGAGGCTAGCAATCCAGATAAAATATAGGGCCTAAGAAAAGTGAACAGAAGAAAGTGGGGAGGTGACAAATGCACAACACATAAATGAATGAATACTTTGCTTCAGTCTCCACAAAGGAAACTAAGAGGAGGATGACATGTTGGAAGGAAGGCAAGGCATAATGTTGAGGGCAGTGGAGAGGCACAAGCAAAGAGAGAAGGAGAGAGTAGGTTCAAAGGGAAATGGCCAACCTTAAGGGGAAAGTACAAGGATCAGTAGCCTGCCTCTAACCATCCTTAGAAATCTGCCACTGTGATGGCAGACCCCTTGATGGAGAGTTTCAGCAGGTCATTGGCCAGTTCAGAAGTACTACAGGACTGGTCAGCATTAAGTGTACTACCTCTGTGCAAGAGAGGAAGCGAAAATAGTTAACTACAGTGGCATGTAACGTCATGGAGAGAATCATGATGGGAAGGCCTGCAGCACTTCTTCAGGACAGCAATCAACGTGAGCTGACAGTCAGGAGGAGAAGTCAGTCAACATGATCTATTTTAATGACTGGCTTAGATATAAAACTGACAAGGCAGTACCAGAAGATGTAGGCTTTTTACTCAGTCCCACAGATAAGGTTTACAGAAAAAAAACTGTGTTGGAGGGGTCCAGCAAGACTGAGGAATCTGATAGCTACACTCACAGCAAGAGGCTCTTGGGTTTGATCCTTAGCTGGAGTGCCTTCTGTGATGAGTCTACATGTCCTCCCTGTGGTCACATGGGTTTCCTCCGGGTGCTCCTGTTTCCTCCCACATTCCAAAGACATGCAGTAGGTGGATTGGACAACTCTAAATTGGCCATAGGTGAGACTGCGTGCGTGAGTATGGTACGAATAAACTGCCGCGGCAGGGCTAGCCACCCGGCGATGTAAACCTTGGCTCGAGATGATTGTTACTGTGGAAGTGACACCCCAACTCCATGTGCAAAATGGGAAAAAGGGGTTGAGGATGGATGGGTGAACTTTAGATCAAACATGTCAAGAATTAAGAAAGTGACTAATTGAGTACCACATTTGTCTGTTCTGGGTCCAGAGTTCTTTAGTGTGTTTGCCTCAGATATAGCTGAAGAAATACAGAACAAGATTAACCTCTCTGCGTGTGACAAGGACTACTGCACTAGAGTAGTATGGAGTCTAGCAAACATTATGGAAAGACTAAGCAAGTGGGCAGAAAGATGGCAACTGAGGTTCAATGCAAACAAATGCAAAGTACTGTGATAACACCACAATGGCTGTGGTATAAAGTATCAACTGAAAGGGACTGAACTGATGTCAGCAGTACAGGAAAGTAATCTGGGGGTATTAACCACACTGTATCAAATCAATGGCAGCAGCAGCAGCAGTAAAACAATGAAGTATATCCATCCTAAGGAGGATTGATTCCCAAAAACAAAGAGGTAATTCTTCCATTCCAAAGAGCCCTGGCCGGACAGCTTGAGTACTGTGTGCAGTTCTGGAGGCCACACAAGGAAAAGTCATCAGGCTGCTGGAGAGAAATCAGAAAAAAAACTTCCAATGACTATGCAGCCAAAAGAAGAGATGAACACACCACAGCACCTCAGAAGGTGTATTTCAGACTCTCAGCTGACCTTACCAGTGACTACATGAAAACGAATGATAAAATCATGGCTTTAACCAGGACAAACATCAGTCAGAGCTCAGCATTCCTATGCAGAGATTTTGTTTCTCATAGGAAACTCACAAAATCCCCGATATATCAAATATTGTATTTGACTACGAAGCAATTACAGCCTGAGAGCAACCTAGTGCTTGTTCTGTGGAACTACTAGAATTATAAACTTTTTCTTTTCAGAAGCTGCCCATAGCTGTCCAAAGGTTGGCAAGTCAAGCTGGTTACACAAATGCAGAAGATCTGGTGATCTGTGTTGATACATATTTTGGAAGCTAGACCCTTTGAGAACAATTATTCAAAAAGGTGAGTCACAGGTAACTGGTAATTATGGGGAATAAGTTTCAAAAAATATGACTAAACTGAAATTTTGCAGCCCTGAGCCAGAACAAGTAGTTCCCAGAAATGGTGAGGTATAATCCAAGGTTTCTGTCACTCAGAGATTTAAATGCAATTAAGATGGTCATTTATATATAAATTCCTTTCGACAAAAGGAGGTCATGGACAGCATTATAATGAAACCCAATAATTGTTGGTTATAATACTAAACCTAATATAAACAGATCTGAACATTAGTTTGCTTGACTTCCAGATATATCAATACATTACGGTGAATTAAATAAATGCAGAAATTTAAAATTTATGTACAGGGAAAGATTGTTAAAGCACTGACAGGGTTTGGTGAGATGGTGATTTTGGTCTTCACTAAGCTGGTTAGCAAGCTTCTGCTTAATTACAGATACAATACAATGTAAAATGCATGAACAGGGAGAGGAAAGACTGCCCGGTTGTCAAACTTATGTATAGTACACATAATGGAGATCTTAATCACTGTACAGGGGTAGTGGCTTAGATGGTGCATGATGTAATAACGGAGAATCATTTTTTTCATTGTAACGAATATCTACACTTTCAACACTTTTCCAATTCCAGAAAGCATTTACCTTCCTAAAAATCATTACTATATTACCACATATAAAGTGTTTCTCCATTTCCAAGACATTCAAATTTCTTCACTACACAACATTTTGTGTATGGGTGAAATCTCAAGGTAGATTTTTTTAAGAATTATTCGCCCTAACTCTTCTGTCACATTAGCTGCTACATTTTTGTTTCTTCCATGAAAAGCCCAAAGCCCATAGAGCACATTCTGTAACCTTCTTTCTTTATTTCTTCCTATTGGAGTCATAAATTAATTCAGATTCAGGATTCACATCTCTTACTGTGCACTCTCTTTCATTACTGCCTCTTCCCCCATCATTGCCAAAACTTGTTTAATCATTTTAGATATACCAATGTTTTAGCATGCACCCTCAATCAGTTGCTGAGGTGTGATTTTTAAGAAGCCTACTTCCGCTTGCTGGCAGAGAGGGTAAAAGTAAATAAGGTCCTTGGAATTGTGTCTTAGCTTAAAAAATCTAATTTAACATTTATTTTGTAGTTGAAAAGGAAATGGTTAGAATAGAATAGATTAGTACTAGGCTAACTGCCCTTGTGAGCCATTTTAAGCCTAGCCAATTATCCCTGGTGAAACTCAAACCCTCCACCTTGTGCTTGTAAGGCAAACACCTTAATCATTAGGCCACCCTTCTTTACTGCAAGCTTAAAACATGACAAAGAACTCAGAACCTTAACAGAAAAATACTGTCATTCTCTACAAAGTTTCTGTAAGTAAACAAAAATTCTGAGTATTGCAACTGTAAACAAATGGAATGATCTTGCATTATTATGTCATATTCTGAGGACATAAACTATTATAGGAAAGACAGATTTTGTCAAAAAAAATCCCCTAAGGTATATTTACCTTATGTTATTTTAGGTTAAAACAAAGCAAAATCCAGAACAGTGCTACAGAGGAATCTGTATTTCATACAGCATCAAGGGAAGATGGAAACATGTTTTTCTCAGTTTTTAACAAAAGTAGTTGACATGTACAAGTATTGGCTCCTGACGTTAAACAACCACAATGGAGAAATGAAAGCAAGTGACAAAGAGATGTTTTCCTTATCCCCTTTACCAGGGATTCCCAGAAGTAAGATAGGAAAGAGTTATGGGTGTTGGATGAAAGCATCGTATGGGGGGATGGCCCCAACACTAAAACAGATGGAGAAGGGGAGCTTGCATCGTCTAATCTCCATTTCAGTCAGTCAATATTTAGAGCAGTACTGTGGGGAATCCCAAAATGACATGCATAGAAAAACAGACAGTGCTCAGAGCTGTGTGCATTTTGAAGCAATCAACAGTTTTCTTTATAAGCAGACTAATAGGAAATAAATTATAAAACAGCCTCTGTTACCCCAAACAATACAGGAAGCTGCCAATGAAACAAAAGCACAGACAAATGTTGAGTAGTCATCCATGAGTTGACAAGATCAATAAAAAAAATTCTAAATTCAAATTCAGGTTTAATAAACAACTTGTTACCAAAGACCATTAAAATGGAACTACATTAAAATAAAAATAAACACACATAAACAAACAAAAAAAACATTACTAGGAGAACATGCACACTGAGTAAAACTGTGAAAATAATATGGAAACCATAAATATTATATGTCAAACCACTGCGATGTCTAAACACCCATAAAACAGACAAAACTTGAAGTAAAATAAGCAACAGAAGCCGAAAGATGAAGAAGAAGAAACTACATCATCAAAGTTAAATAACAGATCAAACAAATGAGTTTTGAGGGACCTTTTGAAATCAGATAGCAGGGGAATTCCCTAAGCCACTGGGGAACCTAGAAACAACAGGCCCAAATGCCAAAAGACTCCAGATATATCCTAAGAACTACCTACAACCCCCCAAAACTATTTTCATTAAAGACTGTTAGACTAGCTACTAACTTCAGAGTACTACTCTAAATAATTTATCTATTAAATCTTCAGGGTCTACTATAATAGTCTTCCTTCAGCCCATGAGTACTGTGGCGAGCCCCAGTCCTCCACCTTCTGGTAACATGGCCCAACAGTCTAGACCTACTACAGATTGGTGACAGCAATCACCTTAGGTATTCTAAAACAGTGGAGCAACTGCCTTGTACTTTGCCAACTGTTCACTGCTTCCAGCTCCAGACAAGTGACAAGTGGAGTACCTCAGGGTTCAGTTCTGGGACCGCTCTTGTTTGGCATCTACTTCTCTGAAGTACAGGCCAACACTAAGGGACTCTGGCTAACAAAGTTTGCAGTTGACTGCAAACTGGGGGCCATTATTGTATCCCCAAATGATGTGGATACTCTACAAAAGGGCCTTACAGAAACAGATGCTTGATGCCAGAGCCATGGGCTCAAGCTCAATGCCAAGAAATGTACAGTTATCCCCTTTGGGAAAAAACATGTACCCATGAATTACCATATAGGTGGTAGTACACTAAACACCGAAAGTGTGATAAGAGACTTAGGAACACAGGTGGACAGTGGTCTCACCTTCGATAACCACATTGCCACAACAGTCAGGAAATCCTTCTATGTAGCACACCTCATCACTAAGGGCTTTTCATCCAGAAAAAAGGAGGTCATTGTCCCATTGTACTCATCCCTCATTAGACCCATTATAGAATACAACACCCCGTTTGGTATGTACCTCTCAAGACATCTGCAACAACTGGAAAGGCCGCAGAAATACCTCACTAAAAGAATCACAGGCCTAAAGCAGATGCCCTATGCTGACTGCCTTAAAAACTCCAGCTATACTCTGTCGCATATTGTCTACTCAGAGGCGATCTCTGCTTAACATACAAGGCCATGTCAAACCCAGAGCTGTTGGACATGCTACACTTAAAGAAATCCCAATCCCTCAGAGCCACACGCTCCAGGGATCTAAACCTTGTCATCACAATAAATAAAACATGCTGGAGGGATAGGTTCCTGACCCAGAGACTCCCCAGACTCTGGAACAGATTGCCCATACATGTCAAGCAGAGTGCCTCTTTGGCCCTCTTCAAAAAGAACCTTGACGACTGGATGGGAGAAAGGAAATTCACCCTGGGGATCACGTCAGTTGCCCTGCTAGACAGGGGTCCAGGGAAGTAAATAGTGTGGGAAGAAATAGCCAGGGAATTGTTATGGCTAGGCTTGTATAGGCCCTAGGGCTGATAGCCTAGTATCAACCTATGAACCTATGAACCAGTTAACAGCACAACCTGCAAAAGATGTAAATAATTATGAATCATGGAGACAAACCTCTCCCATCACTCCACTATCAGTAAGTATCATACCTCCGCAACTCCACATCAATCACAATCCACTACTAGACCCATAACTTATGCTGAAGCTGTAAAGACTTTTTTCCCAAAGCCTCCAAGAACACATTCTAGAGGATCCCAACCTCCAGCACATAATGCAATACCTGTTCCTTCACTACTCACACATACTGCAGATCCACAGAGTTCATCCAAGAGTCACTAGAAAAGCAGATCTAAGCCCATAACGTCCACTAAGTCTGCTTCCATATTTATAATTGTAGTTATAGGTGACTCTGTAGTTAGGCTTAAAGACTCCACACTCACTACACTGCACAACAGCAGGATGACTGTAAGCTGTCCGTCCAGTGCCAGGATCTAGACACATATGACTATGACCCACGTGGGAGTGATCAACCTGACGTGCTGCACCCAAAAGAATATGCAGAGAAGCATAATGGAGATTGATATGCATGTGTTACATGCAGAAAGACACTAGTCTTGAGCAGTATTTTGCCTTCAGCAAGAATGATACCTACATACCACGACAAGACAATTGGTTTTAATACTGGCTAAGTAACTGGTATCATTCTAAGGGGATCCACTGTATGTCACACTATGATGAGATGGTAGACATGACTTCCTGTTTCACCAAGGATGGCTTACACCCCTGATAGCAGGGCTTCCAGATATTGGCTATAGCCTTCACTTCCCATAGCGCTTCCACATATTTGCTAAAGCCTTTGCTGCCCCCTATTGTGCCTTCTTTAGGCAGCTCCTTAACTGGTAATTCCTACACAGCAAACTCAAATTCAGATTTGGACAAGATCAACACTCAATGCTACGAGTCAAATAGAATGATGTTTGAACTTGAAGCCCTTCTGAAATCTGTGTACACTAATTTTTATGTAGTTAATGAAACATGGTTTAACCAGAGTGACAGCACTCCTTCTATATCATGGTTTAGTGTCTATTACACCTTCAGACCCATGAGTTACTGTGGGGGGTATCTTTATTTGTAATAAATACTGTAACATCATGTCAAATTACCCATAACCCTAACTCGGATTTCATAGAGATCCAAATCATCTTTAACAACTTCAGCTATTACTTCATTACTAATTACCAATCCCCATCATTGTCACCCAAAGATCATGGAAATTACCTTAATACAATTGAGAGATCAAATATCAAACGAAATACCTTCTTGTTAAGAGATACAAATTACCCAGGCATTAAATGGCACATTTAACACCTCTAAAAATGAATATGCTTAGTGTTTCTTGAACTTATTACTGTCAATGTGCTACAGCAAATTGGAAAACTACCCACTACAGGCTTTAACATCCTTGACCTGATTCTTACCAACCTAGCCCCCACCTGTAACCCACCCTACATTTCCTCATCCCTGGTTAAATCTGACTATAAGTCAGTCATCTTCTCTGGCATGCCTAGTGGTAGTGGTACCACCCCACTATCAAACTGGACTGTCTTTAGAGACTTTACCAGGGCAAGCCTACTTCAACTTGTAGATGAAGTATGCAAATTTTCAACAAGCCCCTGCAAATTGACCAAACTGAGAGGGCAGCAACATTCACCTCCAACTTTTACCAGCACCTAAACAGCTGCATAGAAATATACTGATTTACCCTAACAGTAATGGCAAATTCAGGAATAAACCTCTCTGGTGAAACTTCTGTATTAGCAGACTATGTAACAAAAGAAAGAAAATGATGCAAAGTTATAGGAAATCCCCATTCCTTTATCACAAGACACACTGAGATATACCAGCAAGAACCTTAAGAATAGTATTAGAAAATATAAAGCAGAGTACAAGCTAAAGGTCACTACAGATACCAAAGGAAGCTACAAATCTTTCTTCAGTTCTGTCAGGAAATTAAGAAATAATGTCCAAAAATGAACTGAGCTACTCTATAATGACATCATATTTTTGTTAAAGAACAATGACAAGAAACTGTTCTGTCAGGGTATAAATGTTTTTACTGTAACAGACATTCTAACAAAAAATTAGGTGGAGGTGATTGGGATTAAAGATAGCTATGAGATCTGTGATTATTACATGTTCAATGACAATGACAATACTATAGACTGTGTAACTGTGACAACAAAGACAACCCTGGAACATATAACAATTGCTGCAGTGTATAGACCGCCAAAGTCAAGTGCAAATGTCCTAGAGGAATTCATACATTTATTACATGAAGCACAAGAAGGAAGAATAACATTTGCTGGGGACTTAAATTTACCAGAAACAGACTAGAATAATATTGATTCAACAATGTTAGTAAGGAAATTATCCACAGCGTATATTCAGGGACAACAATTGCTTCAGATTGTAAGAAAAAACTACCAGGGGACGGAACATCCTAGACATCGTTTGTGTTCCCAAAGAAATTACTGTAACTTCAAGTCAAGTTTTAACACCATTGATGTGCAGTGATCACAGGGTTATACAGGTTAATTTGTTGCTAGATAATTCTGCCAAACTAAAATCTAACACAATGCACAGAAGGTTAACTACAGATTATATGGAAGCAAAACAATCACTGTGTAAAACTAACTGGAGTGAGGTGTTCAGTGGAAAAACTGCAGATGGAATGTGGGAAGTTTTGAAAGAGAAGTTGAGTACAAAAAATCAAAAAAATGTTTACCATCAGGATCTAGGCATACAACATCAGGGGGATATATTTCCATAACAGCAAGATATTTGATTAAGGTGAGAAACAAAAAATATAAGAAATGGAAGAGAGGTCGAATTACAACTTTGAAAACTGAAATAAAGAAGCTGGACAAACAGATTAAGCATAGTGTGAGACAAGATCAAGAAAAACTGGAAGAAACTTTATATAAAGATATTGAGCATAATAGGGAACCTTTTTACAGATACATAAAATGTGCAAGGAGTAAAAACTCACAAATTGATAAACTCTGTGCAGATTCTAAAATTTATTCTCAGGCAAAACAGATTATAGATATATTTACAAAATCTAATACAAAACAGTTTGGCTCCACAAAAGGGGTGATAAGCTGTCTGAATGACATCCAGTTAACTCCAGATACTGGAATCAGATTAGATTATATTGAAAAAGAACTGCACAAACTGGATCCAAACAAAGCACAGGGAAGAGACGGGATTACCTGAGAACACTTCAGCAAGGACTTACAGTACCATTATATCTATTTTTCACTAGGTCATGTAAATATGGGGAGATTTCCTCAAGATTGGAGACATGAGCTTATTAAGCCTGTCTTTAAGGGAAAGGGGATTAGGACAAACCCACAGTCATATAAACCCTTAATTCTACTTTCATGTTGTGGAAAAATAATGGAGAAGGTAATATTGGATAAATTATTGTCAGAACTGGATAGGTTGGGGCTATTACGACTTGTAACATGATGTTCTATAACAATATACAGCTATGAATGAAAAATTGTGCTGTGATGTAATTTACACAGATTTAACTTTAGCATCTGACAGGGTCATACACAAAACATTGATCAATAAATTAGTACAACCAGATATTGATGTACTCTTGATAAGCTGGATAGCTGCAAGGCTTACAAATAGGCCATGGCAAGTATCATACAACAAATGGACAGGTGAAAACCTTGGTTACAGTCAGGGCTCTGTCCTAGGCCCTAACCTGTTTAGATTGCATCTTTCAGGCTTAACTTTTTCATCTCAGGTGTTCTACAGTCTATATGCAGAAGACCTGAAATTGGGTAAACAAATTACATGTGTTACAGATAAGGCATGTCTGCAAAATAACTTGACTAAATTGACTATTTGGGCACAGGAGAATAATCTGTTGATAAATACATCAAAAACTAAGCATATGAGGTTTGGAAAACATACATTGAAAGGTGAATATTTAATACAGCACACAGTAATTGAAACTGTAGGCTCATTTAAGGACCTTGGTATATGGGCAGATTCAGCTATTTCTAATCATGTCAACCAATTGGTTAATGACAGTTATAGAACTATAGGTTGTATAAAAATGTATAAAGTCTAGGAAATCAAAAATAATGAAGTCATTGTTTGTTAGTTACATTAGACCCAAACTTGAGTATGGAATAACAATATGGAAACCCTATAAGAAAACAAGCATGAGTAAACTGGAAAGAGTACAGCGGAAATATAACAAGGGCATCCAAGGATATGAAAATTATTATGAAAGACTAAAATATCTGAACTTGTACAGTGTCTCTTACAGATATCTAAGAAAAGATCTTACTCAGGTATATACGGCAATTAGAGACAACTACCTTTGTGAATGTTTTGAGTTATCAAAAAGTACTAGAGAATCATCAGACAACCTATGTAGAAGATTCTATAGGAATGAGAAGTGTACTATTTAGTTCTCTGACAGAGTAGCCAATGCATAGAACAGACTACATAATTACATTAAAGCAAGTACTAGTTTAGATATTTTTAAGAACAGCCTTGACACTTATTACGGGAACAAGTGTTTTGGTATACTGACAAGCTACAAGGGCAGTAATGCCTGTGCTTAAAATATTTGTATGTATGTATCATATATTCCAGCCATACCCAATATATTAGCAGACAAAGTATAGTATTAACTTTACCCCTCCTACCCACTTTGTGCCCACTAGTAGCCCTGAAAATTTTATTTCTCCTGAAATTGTCTTGGAACAAGTTTTAAAATCCTTATCAAAGATTAAAAATAATACTTCCATGGAACCAGATGGCAAACCTGGTTACATTCTCATTAGTGCAAAGTATGTACTGCTTGAGCCTCTACTTACACTGTTCAACCTCAGCCTATACACAGGGTTGGTGCCAGATGCATGGAGAACAGCCAACGTGACTCCCCTACACAATGATGGTCCCCTACAGATCCAGACAACTGTAAGCCCATCAGCCTCACCAGCACTACATGCAAAGCCATGCAACTTATCATAGCAGACCTCTTTTCTGAATATCTAGCCAACTTCACTGATCTCCTCTTGTCACATAACTATTATGTGGCTGCATACTTAGATTATGTGGTCATCCTTTGTAATGGCTAATCATCTCATTAAGTCAAAGTTTAGGCAGTACACTGATTCTAAGCTAACCAAGTGTGACAGTAGTCTTGGGACACCCTGTATGTGGGATATATGGAATATTATGGGTAAGGAACTAGTAAAGTTAAATTTATTTACTTATTTATTTATTTAACATTTGTTTACCAGGAAAGTCTGACTGAGACAGAACCCATTTTTACAGGAAGGCCCAGGAAGAAATGCTCCAGATGCATGTCTTTGGAATGTGGGAGCAAACCGGAGTACCCGAAGGAAACTCACAGGAACGCAAGGAAGACATGCAGACTCTGCACAGAAGGCACCCCAGCTGAGAATCGAACCAAAGAACTTCTTGTCGTGACGTGACAATGTTAACCACTGCACTGCGCTCATGGAATGTGGAAAAGGTAGGACCCATTCAAGTCTGGCGATTAAGACCAAAGTACAGGCATTATTTATCAGGTCATTTATTACTGGAGGTTTGCACCACACTTTGTGATTCTGGCTACACTGCTTAAAGTCTTGATTAAAGTCATGCTCTAACTGTGTGATATGGTCCAAAGGGGCAAACAGGAAATTTTTTCTCATGAAAGTGCCTCTTTGTGCACAATCAGTACTAATCATAAGTAAATTTTCACAGCAGTGTATTGTGCAGACAATGACCATACTCTCCTAAATGGGTGAATTGAAGAACATTTGATAAAGCATCTGAACAGTAAGTTATCCAGCATGGAGAAAGGATACTCCATTGATAAAGAATGTTTAATCTCAGTCATCAGCTGGGCCTTGAATACCTTCAGCTACTTCCTTTTTAGAAAGACCTTAAGATTAATCAACAACCATGCTGTTCTACAAAAGTTCAGCCAGCACCGACATAACATCACATCAATTATCCCATGGTTCTTGGTTTTGTACCAGTTTGTCTACACAGCTGCCATTATGTACCATTCCCTGGCATTTGTTGTCACCCTCTCAACAAAACACTATGCGGAAATAAAGGTACATGACATGGGGAGTTGTGACTGACACACTTGCTCTTGCTTTGATTGCGGTCACAAAGCTTTAAGGCAGTGATATTGCCTGGCTGTGACTTAAGTTGTTATATTTGACCTTTCCTTGACTGAGGTTTAAAATAACATTGCGTTTTAAAATCTAGCTAGAATACCAGTTCAGCAATCTGAAATGATGTATGGTAACCCAAAAAGAAATTCAGTGAAACCGAAAAAGAGCACTAAACCAAAGAAGGCCCTTCACAAGCTAGGATGTCTGTTTAGACCCTTGGAAAAGAGGTATAAATTCAGTAAGACAAAAAGCAACTTATGCAAAATTTGATCAAGTCAAAGATTTGAAAGAACTGAGGTAAGCTGACCTCATTAATGGCTTTAGGAAAGTGCCACTATTGATGAAATTAAGTATTTCAATTTATTTTGTTTGTTACCAGTTCAATTAGTAAAGGTAGTTCTTGTATTAAGTTTCCCTTGTAATAAAAGAAGAAAAATTGTGTACAGTAAAAGTATTTTTATTAAAGGACTACAATGGATAGAAACTGGAAAAAATAAGAAACACACATTTTATATATATATATATATATATATATATATATATATATATATATATATATATATATATGGGTCCACTTCACATGACTGAAACATCAAAATACTGAAATTCGTTTGACTAAGTCCACAATCCCGAATGTTCAGAATACTAAAAGCTTACAATGTTGAATTGCAAAATACATATTAGTCAGCAAATAGAAAGGAAATGTACCACTGTTAAAAGACCTTACTATGTACGCTTTTCTTGGACCAACAGTTTCACATGTAAGTTCAATAAAGTGACAGGCAGGACAAAAAATTCCTAAAGAAAGTAGCATATTTCATGCAAAACCAACATGATGCGCATTACAAAAACTTAACAGCACTGAAAAACCAAAATGAAGTGTAAAGACCAAAGGCACACACTGAATAAGGTGGGCATGGTAAGGATCCACCTGTAAGGAGGAAATTATACTATGACGTGTAGAAAAGTTGTGTTTAGGGTGCAGCTAACCTTTAAGTGAAATATTTTCGTTGAATGCATTGTGTTTAAAACTGTAGAGGGAAGAAAGTACAAATACCACAGGACAAAGACCAAAAAAGACCAAACTACTACTTTTTTTGCCAAATCCTTCTCTCATAAACAACAAAATTTAAAGTCCTCTCTCTTACAGGTTCATAGGTTGGTACTGGGCTATCTGCCCGAAGGCATATATTAGTCCAGCCACATTATGCAGTATTCACCGCCCCTTTAGTAGTTCCCTAGACCCTTGTACTAGCAGCTAGTACCCTTGGCCCCTATCTAGTAGTGCTGTTGGTGTGATCCCCGGTGTGAACTTTCTGTTACCCATCCACTCATCAAGGTTCCTCTTGAAGAGTGATAGTGAGGGGCTCTGTCTTATGTAGATCGGGAACCTGTTCCATAGTAAGAGAAGTCTCTGCGAAGGGAATCTATCCCTCCAGCATGTTCTACTCATTGTTGTGTTGAGGTTAATATCCCTAGAGCGTGTAGCTCGAGTAGATTTGGTTTTGCTAAGATGGAGCATGTTCAACAATTCTGGGTTGGACATGGCTCTGTACGTTAGACAGAGATCCCCTCTGAGAAAGCAGTATGCAACAGAGAACAGTCTTAGCTTTTTCAATTGTGCTGCATAGGGCAACTGTTTGAGACCAGTAATCCTCTTGGTTAGGTACCTCTGTGGTCTCTCCAGCTGCTGGAGATGTCTAGCCAGGTACATTCCAATTGGTGCATTGTACTCAATAATGGGTCTGATGAGGGAAGAGTAGATGGGCACCATTACATCCTTAGAT
The DNA here is from genome assembly GCF_019279795.1 of Protopterus annectens. Classification (NCBI taxonomy): domain Eukaryota; kingdom Metazoa; phylum Chordata; order Ceratodontiformes; family Protopteridae; genus Protopterus; species Protopterus annectens. The sequence continues at coordinate 586,858,907 of NC_056725.1, forward strand.
CTTGATGCAAACCCTTTTGTGATCAGATGGATCACATAGAAGGATTTTCTAACCACTTTGGCAACATGGTTATCAAAGGAAAGCTGACTATCTACTTGGGTCCCTAGATCCCTTATTTGATAATACAACCATTGAAGTCACTTCTCATAGTAAATTATTAGGGGTGGTGGTGGATGAAAATCTTACATTCAACCTATATATATCAACTCATCACAAACTAGGGTTGCTTTACAGAGCCAAAAACTTTCTCATGGACACAAATGAAACTACACTTGCCACTACTTATTTCCTCTCAATACTTCTTTATTGTGGTCCCATCCTTACTACCTTCCAGGCTTCACAAAAATTAAAACTTAAACAATGCTATAACAAAATTACTAAATTTGCAGCAAATATCCCTTTCACGACTCACCAATGTACAGCACTAAAAAACCTAAATTGGTTAGAACTGCCTCATCAACTAACATATACAATGCTTCTTACCACCTATAAAATTATCCAGCATCCATTTGCCTGTCCAGCACTAAAAAACATACTACACAACTATTTTCCCAGCCGGTCATTGCAATCCAGTGACCAAAATCTCCTGTCTGTCTAAAAACCTATCATATCGTATTCTGCTAGGCATTGTCGGTATTCATATAAGGTTGCTAAAGCCTGGAAATCCATACCTGTATCAGGTCAATACCATTCCTGCCATCTTTTAAAACCACTCAGAAAAGACTTCCTAGCTAAAATCTGTCTCTGTTCTTGCTCAAAACCAGGATAAACTATATCTCTAAATGTGAACAAGTACATTTTCATTCCTTATACCTCCTTACGCTCCCTTCTTCACTTACTTCCTTACTTCTTTCAAATTCTCTTCCCTGACATTTCCTCAGAATATACCACAAGCCTGTTTTCCCCAGACTTCATATTGCAGTTCCTGTTTGTATTAGACTAACTTGCCATTAATTTCTCTACAAACTGTCTAAAATATCTCTAAATATTAATTATAGTCATATAACTTGTATCAATTCTTAACCAATGTTTTTGTATTATGTCTAATTTGTTATAATAATTTAAACTGCTGATGTTTTGTTTTATTTTTGTAGACTGTAAAGTTAATGTTCTTCAAATGTTTTGCAATAATTTGGAGTTTTTCTCCTCGGACCTCAGCTAAAAAAGGGCTTCTACCCAATCAGACTTTCCAGGTAATCAAATGTCAATAAATAAATAAATTACTGAGAAATATTAAGCTGAATTAAATTTGTTAAGCCAAATCTCTGTAGTTTCTTAACAGTATGTGAGCCTTGTAAGAGAAATCAGGTGAGAGTACCTAGAGTTGAATAGATCACCCCTAATATGTATACCACAGAAAAGGAAAGGTGCATATATACTATAAGAAAAGGTCAAAAAATCAAATCCAGGACTCAACTGCACAAATCTGAATCACTACGGAACAGAGCTACAAAGATGTTACTATAACAGCATTGTTGCCTCACAGTGGCTCTCTAGTTTGGTTTTCCATTTGGGGGATAGTGGGTTACTATGTGAAATCTGAATGTTCTCCCACTCTCTATGTGGAGTTTTGCCAGGATTTCCTGTTCCTTTCTACTTGCCAGTGGCATGTGAGCAGGCAAACTGGTGAGGTTTTTAAATTGTCCATGTGTGAGTGCATGTCCTGTGATGGACTGGTATCCCATCCAAGGCTGGTTCTCTGCCTTACATTCACTGCATACTACGATAGCTTCTGGTTACTTTGCAACCCTAACTATGAAAAAAACAGGTATCAGAGAATTAAAGAATTAATGAAAATAGTGGTTATCTTTAAAAAATTATACTACTAATGTAACATGGAAAATGACATGGTACTTTTTAGAGCCATCCTAATAAACACATGCACTGATATTATGCACACATTTCCTGAAGGGAGACCTGATCATTCCTTAAAAAGTGACTATCTGGACTAAAGCTGAAAATGTACATGTACTTGTTCATGACGTACAATCATAAGAAATCCAATCTGAAATATAAAAAATAACAAAAGAGCATACTAACATATGACTTAGTTCTGAAAAGAAGAGCTTTTAACTGTAGCATTATTCTGCATTTTAAACAGTCAGGGGAAGTGTGTGTATTGAATCAGGACACACAGATGAACTGTACGAATGAACAGAGGGAATGAGAACAGGTGAAACATCGTAATGCACAGCAGAAGAGGGCATGTAAATGGAAGACAGTTGGAGAAGGAATCACATATTGACATGGTACAGTGCGAACTGCACAGTGAAAATGTATATTATGTGACTGCCAGACAAGGTGACATAACAATGGGGAAGGATGTCTTTGTGATATAAGGATCCTGACATGAACAGTGGAAAGGACATCTTAGGGATGTTATATCGGGGTTGGGTGCATATTGTGAAGCTGTGCAAACCTGATTTGCCTGAAAATGATGACTGTAATGCCAGAAAGGTCGCCAAAAAGTGTGACACAGTTACAGGTTCATGGACAGCAGCAAATAGAAGCATGCACAATCAAGGATAATATCAGAATAATACCACCAGTAATTCCCATGTCTTTGACACAACATATGTGATTCTGAATGAGCATAGATGGTTCTGCATTAACACACTTGTACAACTATTATGACATGACAGCAATCTATGAGGGTAACAAGCACACTGTCCTGACACTGTAACATCTGCTGGAGGTGTTAAGAGGGACACTGCTACACCTTATGATATTATGATCAATCCAGGCTAGTTGACTGGTGTGCATGACATATATAAATGGCACAATCCACGCTGTCACGGATGTAACCCATGCCATCAATTTTGTAAAACAGTTATGTATGTACTGTGTGCATCATTGGAATAGGTATCATACATGCATCTGGGACAATACCTTGATGAAGGTTCCGCACCATCAGACAGTAATGATTATGCAACAAAAAGAATATCTAGGTATGGCCAATAAGATGTGTGAGAGCTCACTGTGGCAAACGTGGTACACTTTAGTTACACATCACTGGAAGATGTGTAGGGAGGGACATGAAGAAGGGTTCATTGTACTCAGTTATTGGTGTGATGAAGGCTGTGAACCATGGTAGTATTATGGCCTTTGATGCGGCTGTCTTGCACATATTCAGTAGTTATGTTACATACAAGGGGATTAGTCACCACTGTGGAAACATGCTGATGGACGCTCCACATACCATCTACCCCAGGACACAGGTCACATACCACTTGGTCCGCTTATAGGGATCTAATGTCTGATTATTATTGGGTTGTGCATTTGTTCTCATAACGTAACAAATTCACCCATCTTTTTGTTTCGTCTCATGTGCTGTCATGGCTGTGGCAGCAATCTTTGGTGTGTGTTGATAGTGTCTGTATTATACTAGTATCACAGCTGGAGTTAATGATTGCCCACAATCTGTAGTCCTCCAGAGAGCTATGTGGACATGGGATGTTTATGTTATTCTTGGTGCTGTGACTTAATGGACAGGAAAGGGCCTAGCAGACAACTCTGCTACACGGACCTAATCAGTGACTTGCGATATAGGTCACTTCACACATTTCACGTACGTGAGCCAGTGATCTACCCACTTGTTGATATAGGTGTTTATGGCCACATCTGACAGTGTTAAGAAAATACATCAGTGTGGATTTGTGCCAAATGCCTTGACCTGGTCAAGTTCTGCAGGATGATAGTGTTGTCATCATGCATGCCCTCAATGACCTCCTTGCGGACATCTAACAGATGCAACAGACATGGATGTAACATTAAAAGCTTACACATGTCTTTTGCACACACCCAGGATATTACCAGTGTTCATTTAAAAAAGGTCCATGGTTACATGTTGGTCTACCTCACGGATGAGGTGAGTCAGAATGTGTCTATACATGCATGCATCAGGCGCTGCCCCTCCCCCACGCTCAGATGGATGCATGATGATGTACACCCTTCTACAGGAACATATTCTGTCTGCAGGGTGTGCTGAGGTGTGTATCCAACTGTGTCAGATAGATGTGTGTTCTGAGTCATGCTAAAGGCGATCTGTGATCTGCGATCTGTGATGTTGTTACAGCCAACTAATTCTGTGTGATAGGCCTGGATGAAGACAGTGCATACTGCCTATCTTGATCTGGTCTAGGGTTTGGACACAATCCCCCACTCAGGTATCACTGAGAAACTCTCCCTCACATCACACTAGGTAGTTTACCAACTGGTTCACTGACAGAGCACATACTGTGAAACTGGTAAATCAACCTCTACCAGTAAAGCCATCACTACTGGCATACCCCGACCATCAGTGTTGGGCCCCTTACTGTTTGGAATCTATTTCCTGACAGGCCAGGGTAAAGTATACAGCCTTTGGCTTACCAAGTTTGCTGATTATTGCATATTGGATGCAATAATTGAGTCCATCAATGATGTTAACATATTACAAGAAGGGCTAACATGGACAAAAGATTTATGCTAAAGCCACACAGTCTACAAGTAAATACAAAAATGTATCATTATACTTGCCTTCTGCAGAGTGGAATTCCCTGCGAATTCCAGCATTGACCCCCCCCCATGCCCAAACCCAGAGGTGCAAGACCTGCAAACTCACGCAGATAGCAATCTGAACTTTGACCAACAAATTTCCACAGTGGTATGGAAAGGCTGCGTCGTGCACCTTACAAGTCAGGCCATCATATCCAGGTCTGAGAATATTACAACAGCACTATACTCGACCCTCATCAGAACACCAATATGAGTATAATGCTCCCTTTTGCAGTACCTCACCAGTACCTCACCAAACACTTGCAGCAACTGGAGAGACCACAGTGGTTTCTCACCCAGAAAATACAGGGCCTACAAACCAAGCCATAATGTATGTGGACAGACTGAAAGCAGTGTCACTGTAATCTGTATCGTATAGGATGAGGTGACTTGTGCCTCACCTACAAGCCAGTTTCTGACCCTGCCCTCATGGGAATACTGCACATACATAAATCAGCTATAGCTAATTACATCAGCAGAGTCTGATGAGAGGAAGACGGAAATAGCAGTGCCCCAAAAGCTGGTGTAAAATGCTCTCTCTATTGTCAAGCAAGTGCACAAACACACAGACACACTCACACACACCTCAGCTAACTACAGTGAGAACAGAGCCCCTACCTAAGTACAATGACTAGAAAACTCTGTATTTAAGGCAAGTACCACAGCTCAAGTCTGACTTGGAAAGTGTCAGACAACAGTTTATAGGTGTGACAGCAGTGTCTGGTGAGGAGAAAATTGTAATAGCAGTGTCCCACATGCTAGTGTAAAATGTTCTCTCTAATGGAAGTGAGTGCGCAAATACACACACACACACACACACACACACACACACACACACACACACACACACACACACACACACACATGTACAGACGCACACATCTGCACGCATACACACACATACAAAATCACAGCTGACTGCAGTGAGATTAGAGCCCCTACCTATCTAGCAACACAAACTATAGGACTTATAGGTCTTTTACGCAAGTGCCGCAGCACAAGTCTGATTTTTGCAAGGCTGAAGGACAACTTATAGTGGATGACATCAGCAGTGGATGCTGGAGATAAGATTTTAGGAGGCCTGGATGAAATGGAATTGTAGGCATGTGCTGGTGTCAAAATGCTTGCAATCCATGGGACTGGAGTGGTAACTGCAGGATACACATTTATGCTCCTCTGATTAATAGACACAGACACACACTTCCCAGATACTGCAGTGAGAACAGAATCAATCCCTATCTAAGTACACAGACTAGAGAACTCTGTATTTTATACAAGCACTATGGCATAATTCTTTTACAAGGTTGCAGGACAACATATAGTGAAAGATATCAGCAGTAGATGTATGAGAGAAGATGTTGGGAGGCCAGCATGAAATGGATAGCTAGCCATGTCCAACTGTCAAGATATTAAAGTTATACATGTTACCAGATTGATGAATGCACAATGTGTAGTATTTAGTGGTTGTGTTTCCAATGTGCGGGTAAACTTTAAGAGACAGCTTTACAAACTATATACAAACAGGCGTCCGCATTACTACCAGTATTGGAACATCTTAATGTCCATTGTCATTCTAAAGGTGTGCATGGCATATAAGACAACATTTGTTATTTGCTTATATAGTGCAGTTGATATATCTGTCAAAAAGTGCCAAGATTCTGAGGCTACAGTGCATGGGGGGAGATAACAGATGGCTATATAAAAATGTGACTTTTTCTTAGATAGTGCCTTCCATTTGTTTGTGTTTCCACATATAGTTTCATATCATGAATACTAAATGGACAGTAAACAGAAGTAATATATGCTATTGTCCACTTTGCATAATGCACCGAGCAGTGGGTTTGCACAGTGGCAGGCAAAGTGTTTGAACATGCAAAATACACAGTTCTACCACTTTCCCTGTTTGTGTGTAGTTAAGCAATACGCAAATGGAAGCCTCATTGCTAAACTTCTGAGAATTCTCAGTACTGAGGGTATGAAACACACCTGCTGCTTAGTGGACTCTGTGGCAGCAGGTGTAAATGCATTGGCACATGTCTTTTGGAGCCCAAATGATATAGGGTTCAAATCCAGGTGTATGTTTGTTGTTATTTGTCTTTCGCACACACACACACACACACATACAAAATCACAGCTGACTGCAGTGAGATTAGAACCCCTACCTATCTAGCAACACAAACTATAGGACTCAGTCTATAGGACTTTCCAGTTAGGGGTCGCCACAGCGGAACTCTGCTCCGCTAACGATTGGCAGTAGATTTTTATGGTGCCGAGTTGCCAGCTCGATGCCCAACCTTCAATGAAGGCACGCCCATTCACGCATGTGTTTTGGAACGCCACTCGACCGTGGGGAGGACATGCAGACTCCACACAGAAGGCACACCCCACACTCCAGCCAAGAATCGAATGGGAGAACCTCTTGCTGTGAGGCAACAACACTACTGCTGCACCACCACGGTAATTCTTTTAAATAAGTAGTGATAATGCAATGGAATTATTTTTAATATTACATTCACCATGTGTTACTGTGTGTTCTTGTAGCGCAGTGTGTTTCAGCTGCATTCTGCAGAAGTAACTACACCAGTGAACAGCCATTCACCATTGTTTGGCATTAGTGTGCAATGATGAACTCTGTGCAAACACACGGACCAAAAAGTGAAGGGGTCTATTTTTTTTTTGTTACTTGTGTGTGTACTGTGTGTGATTGTATTTTTTGCCCAGATTATAGCTGGTAAAACAGGGAAGATAGGAAAGTGGTGAAAAGGGGACAACAGGGGGAAGAACAAAGGGAAAGCAATATAGGAATGTGAAGACGGGCAAAAGAACCATGGATATCCACTTCTTCAACAGTGTAACAGTGTAAAATGAAAATATGCATAAAATATTACCTGATTTTGGACTGTCATCTCCACAAAGAAGGGTGAGAACAACACAGTCATGTTGTACAGCCAACTGGACCAAATCAACTGTGTCAAGAAGACGTGTGCCAAACAGAGAGCTATGTATGTGACAATATTTTTTTTTTTGTGGGACAGGTGCCAGTTTTTTTAACTTCAGGTACAGAGTAATGGTGGGTAAGGGATGTTGGCATTTCTGGGTCAGGTAAGTTGGATGGGTGAGGAAGCAAATGCAAACAGGACAAACAAGACAAGAGACTGGGACAGTGAGGGACATAAAATGGGGATACCATGATTGGAGTGAGGGAGGGGACAATGTAAACCCATGCCTATCAAATACTGGGACAGTAAGAATCCAGTCCTCACCCACAGAACTGTCATCACCGTCTCCCAACTCTCCTGGAATGCTTGACATCTCCTCCTACTACAGACCATTAGGGAAAGTAACCTCTCCATCCAGCATATGCATACACCAATGGTGCTGTGCACAACCCTATGTACCAACTCTGGCATCTCCTGGCAGGTGATGAAATCCCCACTTCTGCCAGTACTTCCAGAGGGTACAACAGCACCAGCTGCCATGGTAGTGCTATCTGAGGGCACAGGTAGTACAGGGGAAAAAAGAGGCAGTACTGCCAGGTTGGGTCCCAGATGTGCTGGGCGTCGGTGCTGCAGCCAGTGGAGTGGGGGCAAGCTGAGCCTCTGGGGCTGGCCTACCTCCCTGTGCTGTGAAGCATTTAGTGATTTGTTACAGATGGATGACATGGAGATATTTTGACAACACATTACAGAAAATAAAAAAACAGAGACAAGGGTTGGGGTTTGCAAAAAAAATACATAAAATTAGTACCATCATATGTGGCTTACAATGTATTATCATAATATAACTATTTTATCTGAAGTTTTACATTTAAGTACACTTTCTAACAACTACAAACTATAATTATGGATTGCTCAAAGTAATCCTTGCAATGTGTAGATACTGCACATATGCTTGGTCCAATTATACAGATTACAGATAACAGCAGGGCACTTATGCCACTTTTGTACAATTTAATTTATGTAATATTATTAAAGGATTGCAGTATTGTGTAGTTGCTACTCATAGTATTTGAACCCACAACCTCTGACTACAGTTTTACACTTGACTCTAACTTGCTTTATGCTACACATTGATGCATGCATACTTGCTTTTATAGGTAGGATACGCATGCTTATTTTGCTGCAATCGTATAGAAAATAAAAAAAAAATTCTTTAAATTTTAAAGCTATAATAATACTTCTCTTCCGCTGCATACATGCCACTTACTTCCCTCAGCCTGTTGAGATGGTCAGCATGGGTCTGCCTATTCACAGCTATTTCAAAATTAGCTGTGAAAAGAAAAGAAAAGAACAGAAAAGCATTATACATACTAGTCATGCCTATATTTAGCTTTCGATATATTATAAATTATCTTTATTAGCATACTTACACAACTGTAGGATGTTGCTAATTTGAAACTCATCCACCCACTGGATGAGTGTATCCTTCTTGTGCCAAGTGGTGCCTACACTGTTCGCCAGCAACTGGAATGCCAGTCGCACTAGATACAGCCTTGGCCAGGCTATTCCAAGCCTCAGACTTGTACTGGGAGCCAGAATAATTCCCCTGCAGAAGCCTTTGGCTGTGACGCTTTACCAGGAGTCCAATAAATATTCTGGACTCCTGAACACCAAGTCTCTGGGCCCTAAATTGGGCACCTTCCACTCTAACCCCAGACATGTTTAATCCCAAAGCAGTGCAACAGCAAATAATGATTTCCTACCAATTCCTGTTATCATGTTTACTGGTACTGCATGAACCCGAGCAAAGATGCCAACCACATCTGCCCAATGTTAAGTGGAGGGCAACACTGCCAAAAAGAGAGGAGGGGGATTTTTGAAATTTCAAGGTTAATCTGACACTTAACATTAGTTTGAGGAGTGTCTGCTGCTGTAACTGTTAGGTGATTTAACTTTGCAGACATGCACAGGGGGCATAAATTTTATGACCTGGAACATGTTTGTTTGGCTTTATACACTGGTAAAACTGATTTTTAACCAAATATCTGTTAGCATGCAGAGGAGAGGAATTCCGTTGGTTAAATCCAGAATACCAACTTTATTTAACAAACACTAAGTGCTTTCGGTCTCTGTCATCCGGGTTTCAGCAGAGTGATAAAATTAATCAAAATACCTGACTTTAAACAGTGAATGTTAACAATCAATTACAAATTCAATTACAGCAAAGGTTACATTTGAAGACATGCTGGATTAAAATATCACACAATTAACAAGCATATGGAAATAACTTCTCTATCAAAAAAAATCACAAAAATTACTTCCTAAAGTCATTTTGCAATATAATTTTGAAAAAAATATGTGTGTGTGTGTGTGTGTGTGTGTGTGTGTGTGTGTGTGTGTGTGTGTGTGCACGTGTGTGCTTATTAAAAACATAAACTATGAATATACATTAGAAAAAATCGACCATCAAATCTATCACTGTTAAAAATGGAATTGCCAAAACAGTGTAATAAATAAATAACTAATAAATATTAATAAAAACTGTAGAAACAGTTCATAAATACCAACATATTTAATAATAAAAATGAAACCTGAAAAGAATGTGAAAACAATATAAATATAGTAAACAACTATGCTACAAAAACTTCTTATATTACTCTCACTTTCATTCTTAAAAAAAATATGACAGAACAAGAATTAAGACCTAGATATCTAGTTACATCCAACGTCAACTGCCAAAATGTCTCCTTTTATTCTAAAATGCATTCACTATCACCCCCTCTCCCATCAACAAGAACTTTGTCCACAACAAAAAACATAAGCCTCTTAAACTCTGTACAAATAATCAAGTGCCTAAATACAGCATTTACTGGTTTCTTAATTTTAATGCCATTTATGTGCTCACCTTTTCGGTCCTTCAGCTTTCTAGTTGTTTTTCCTAAGTAAAATGCTTGGCATAGCTGTTTACTATATTTTTTTTAATAGTGATAGATTTGATGGTTAATTTTTACTAATCTATATTCATAGTTATTTATGTTTTTAATATATATTCAGCATGGTATTGCAAAATGACTTTAGTTGCAGCAAAAGGGTATAGGAACTAAGTTTTGTGATTTTTTGATAGAGAACTCTATTTACATACGTCTGTTAAGTGTGTGATATTTTAAGTCAATCTGTCTTTAAATTTAACCGTGGATGTAAATGAATTTTTAACTGATTGTTAACATTCACTGTTTAAAACCAGGTATTTTAATGGATTTCATCACTCTGGTGAATGGGTGACAGAGGGTAAAAACACCTGGTGTTTGTTAAATAAATTTCGTATTTTGGATTTAACCCATGGATTTCCTCTCATTTGCACGCTAACCAATATCTTTTATTAAAACTGATTTTTAGAGTGTAGGACTCAAACCTATGCAAAAGGGACAAAACATTTTCTTCCACAGCAGTGATTTTCCATCTTTGCCACAGAAGAAGTGCTTCTCAGACAAAGTCATGAATCATTTATAAACACAAATGACAGACTGAGGTGTTAGCCATGTATGTGTGTGACCTGACAAGTTCCTCGTATATACATTCATTTGTGTATGTGTCTTATTTAAGTATGAAGGCCATCCAAGTCCAGATAGCAGAATATTACTTACAGAAACATAGTAGACAGTATACACTCAGTCATACATCTGAACCTTCAAAACACAGTAAGGGTGCCTTACCCCTCATACATAGAATTCATATCAGCTCCACTATTTATAATTATGTATAAATTGTTATGTGATATTTAATATAATGTGAAATGGAACAACAGTAAAAATGTGTACAATTTCCTGTATTAGAACCCAGGACCATATGAATGGAAGCCCTACACTTGCACCTGTTGCCACAGGAATATTGAAATAACACTTAGAATATTTTCCTGTTCATTACTATAAACTGATCTGTCAAAACAGTAAAATTATGTTGCACTTTCTGTATTAGAAAACAGGACCATGTGCATTTACAGCCATACACTTACACCTGCTGTCACAGGAATAGTTAAATAACAGTTACATAATTCCCCATTCATGCTTAACTTCTGTGTGTTGACCTCCACACAACTCCACTTAGTGTGATTGCGTGGTGCCCAACAGAATTAATAAAATATATCCTTTTTGAAATGGACTGCTTCCTCTCTGCAAGTGATCGATGGCTGCAGGGACTGGGCAAGCTTGCTAGCCACCACACAACATTGTTTAGCGGTGCTGCATACTGGAAAGCAAAAACTGCAAACATGTATACTTTTTGACATTTAAAATGTCTACACCCCATCTGCAGGTGTTCTGGCTGCTTCCTGTGTGGGCCACTAGTCCATGACTGCGCACTGGTAAGCGTCATGCAAATAAGACAAACAAAGCTAAACATGGCATTTATTGTGCTTCTCCATTTCCCATTTGTGCTAAGCCACACACCTTGCAAACACTGGCATTAAAATAAAATGTTAATTGGGAAATTATGAGAAAGGAAGAAAATAAATCTATTAAATAAACAACACTACAAAAATGTATGTTGGTATACATGAACATTTTTTACACAGGTCTGGATTTGAACTCTCATTCCAATGAATCGTCAAAACATGACAACGGTGTCTTATTCCTCTTTGCCACAGAAACAGCTCTGTAACAGAGAATGAAAATCATTGTGCATACAAGCAACTGCAAAATCACCCACAGTATTAACAAAACATATGGCACTTGTTTCTACATATATTCATTTTAGATGTAGTGCACTGAGTGACCATACATCCATTTATGAATTATTGCTTGCATACATGCAGCTCTGTCTTATCTCTCTGTGTTTGTTGATTAGTTTGTCTTATATGACCAGTAATCTATACAGTCTGTAAGAGATTATGTATCATTGTCCTTAAAATGTGTGAGGATATTAAATGGCAAGAATATGCAGTTGTCGAGAAATGAAGGGGAAGTTGAATGTTTCTGGACAGAAACTCTGAAATGTGTGCTGCTCATTTACATTTAAAACCTTGATGCAATTACTTCTACATTTTGTATGACACACCCACTGGCGATAAGGGAGCCTGAAGTGTTGTGTTTTCCATCTCCCTACTAGTAATCAATCACAGCTGCAATCCATTAGCAACAAACACTGCTGGAGTGCCTGCACTATGTTTACATATGCCACACAGAGCCAAATATTTGGGATTCAGCAATTCTGATGAGTTCACACCTCATTTGCATCTTTACCTTGCTCACAGCCATGAATCTACACTATAAAAAGGGAACCATGTAGCTATGGAACCAGGTGAGGAGACTTGGTTATGTGGATAACACAGATGAAAATATTACTTTGGGATTTATTTGCATAGAAGACTACTAATCTTGATAAAGTATGCTTGCATTTTTCAGCTATACACCGAATATGCTTAACTGTCACTAAGACAAATTTGTTACATATATATATATATATATATGTATATATGTATATGTGTGTTTTATATACACATTACCAAATGTTACTTTTATTAATATGCACTTCTTAGATGTTTAATGATGACATAGGCATGTTTGTCAGGGCATTTACTTTCTCAGATGCACAGCCTTATTAACCATCATCACAAGTGCTAATGCTATAACAGTTTTCCTCTTAACACTCTTCTACTGTTATTTCATTGAAATTGTCCTATACGGTTAGTGACAGAGGAGTGTTAGCCTTCCAGGATGGCCTATAGACTCCTCTAGGGCAGTGTTCGCCACAGTAGACATTTATTTATTTATTTCCAGTTTGATGACCGGGGATGTCCACTGGGCTCAGGGAGCCTGTTTTCAGTGGAGGCCTAGGGAGAAAAGCTCCATGTTACAAAGTTTAGATACAGATACAATATAGAAAAGAAGAACAATTTACAATTATGTTTCATGCGAGAGAGCAAGTATAATTTCTTGGGTAGATGTTACCTTTAGATACAGACACAATACTACTAATGAACAATTTACAGTTACATTTCATGTTAGAGAGCAGGTGTAAATTCTTAGGTAGATGGTACAAATTTGATATTTACAATATGTACATGTGTGTGGTAGCCTATAGAGCATAGCTAGAGAGGCTAGTAATTATAGATGGAGAGAGAATTATAGGCCTTGGTGAGGGGAATGCAGTTGCATTTTCTGTTAGAGTAAAGGTAAGAATGTAACCGAGATTTAAAATTTTCAAAGTTTGCACAGGTCTTTAGAGAGGAAGGAAGAGAATTCAATTTTTTTGCTAAGGAAAAGGTTAGCAGGAGTTGACCAGCAGGGCAACTGGGTTTTCGGACACAGATTAGGTTTTGGTGAGTAGATCTGAGAGTTCTCTGAGGGGTGTAGGGGAGAAGGATGTTGCATAGAGCAGGGCACTTAGAGGGTTGAAAGATTAGTTTGTGGGCTGTGGTAATCTGAAGATAGTCTAGATGGTTGGAGAGTTCAAGTCAGTGTAACAAATTAAGGGCAATACAGTGATGGGAGGAGTACTTGGCTTTGGTGACAAATTTAGAAATCTTATTATAGCAGACTTCCAATTTTGAAGTGAGTGTGGCAGATAAATTATTTAATAGAGGAGCGCCATACATTAGTGATGGGAGTAGATATGTAGTGGCAAGCATTTGTCTGGTGGAAGGAGAGTGAAATTGGAAGTTCCTGTATATGGCTTTGTGAAAATTGTTAATAAAGATGTTAAACAGCATTGGACCAAGTATGGATCCCTGGGGAACACCAGTGGGGGTGGGAAGGAAGGCTGAGGTGTCTGTCCCCCATTTTACAGCTTGAGATCTATTGGAGAGGTAGCTAGAGAACCAGGATAAGGTATTCTGAGAGAGATTAAGGTAGGAGAGGATGGTTTAGGAGATGGGTGTGGGAGATGGTATTGAATACTTTGGACAGATATAGAACAGTAAAAACTACTTCTCCAGAGTCCCGGGCAAGATTTATTGTCTCTAGGAAGGAGAGAAGTGCAGTGGTTGTGCTATGGTCTGGACAGAAGCCGTGTTGGGTTGGAGTGATTAGCTGGTTATTGGCTAAGAATGGCATGTACTGAATGTGAATGTATTTTTCTAGTAGTTTGGAAATTGGGGAGAGGATGGCTATGGGGCAGAAGTTGGAGATGTTATTGTCTTTGCCTCCTTCATGGAGCGGTAGAATGAAAGCAGTGTGCCATAGTTTGGAAACATAAGATTCTAGCATGGATCTATTGATCAGGATGCTAATGGGAAGAGCGATACTATCTGTGGCTATTTTTAGGAAGGAGGATGGGATAGTGTCAGGGGCAGTGGAGCAAGGTTTTAATTTGGAGAGTAATTTTTTTGTATAGGATGTTGAGATGAGTTTAAAGTTGAATATAGGCGGAGGATTGGGGGCGGAGTGTGTTGTAGGTGATGGTGACGAAAGGGTGGATTGAAGGGAGGGGTTATTGTTAGGGAAGGTTTTGGTCAGTTCAACTATGGAGTTAGTGAAGAAGGAGTTGAATAGACAGGCTATTTCAGGGTCAGATTTGCTGGTGTCAGGGCAGGGGCTGCTTTTGGTACCTGGGTTAAGAAGAGAATTAATGGAGTTCCAGAATTGTTTTGGGCTTTTAGATTGTTTAGATTGTAGTTTAATGTAGTAGGACTTTTTGTCTCTGATGACTTGTTTCTCTGATGACATGACTGACAACTGCACAATTGATGTTCTGTGGTAAATGTGTACATATGTTTTTGGGGCAGTTTATTTGATAGCACTTCTTGCAGTTCACTGATGGTTTGGTAGCAAAATGTGTCATTTGCCTGTGGTTTTGGGGGTGGGGGAGCCAAGTTCCATTTCTGTGTTGGCGTAAATAAAATATGCTATTGTTACTCTCCTTGTTTTGGATCCAATCTTGCTTTGTGTGCGACCACAATATATTATAACCATGTTTTTTTTTTCATTTGAATATCTTGACTGTTTTTGTTTTCCAGTGGGTAATATTGAAATGCTAATAATATAATATTGAAATTATGTGTTACATCTAAGCAGGATGTTTAATTATGTGATAGTTATGTGTATTATCCTTCTTTTGTGTTTTATGTCACCTAAGACTATGGCACCCAGGCATCTAAATCCCTGCAACCCCCCCCCCCTTCAGTGACCCTGAGAATGAAGTCATTCTGGAAGTATTTAGGTGAAATGGTGCCTTTCTACTTGACAGGGACATGGGGATATGTCTGTCAGAATGCAAATTTGACAGCAGACAGTGGCTGATGTGAAAACAGTAGGTGGCTACAGCAGAGCATATCATCAGGTGCGCCATAAGGACATTGACATGATTTCATAGGCCCAGAGGAGAGAAGCTGTAATGGCCCATGAACAGATGGCTATTGGGGGGGGGCTGCTACACAGCCACCACTGACACCAAATGAACAGTTCCTGTCCACTGTCAGGGATCCAGACAGCTCAGTGGAAAATGGACAACAGCATGTGACTGATGTTGATGCTACTGTTTCAGGGAGAACAAGTATGTCCCAGGAGGAGCTTCTAGGTAGGTTTACCTATCACAATTGTTAAATACTTCTTGCATAGTAAAATATTGACAGTGATACTTAAGTTCTGTTTAACATAATGTTTTGGGGGGAGGGAATAGTAGTAGACTGATACAGTTAATAACATATTGTAGTTGATTACACATGGGCTTGGAGTGGACTTGTCATCCAAGTTCTTGTTAAAAGCATTGTTAATGGATATATAAATGGCAAAAACTTTTAACCCACTGTGTTACTGTTAATTGTGATGATGGTGTCCTTATCATTTGCTTAACTTCTTCTAGGACCATCTTGCATATGGAGCCTACAGTCATCTACACATGGTAAGCCAAACATTTGTATGTCAGTACTGATGAAGAGTTCAAAGAAATATTTATGTTATCCATACTTGTGATGGGGGTGTCAGGACTTTTGTGAGTATTGCTGCACTATCTTTATTAGTGGCACCACTGTTAGTTTGTTAGCATAGATTGGACTTTAGTAGTGTAGGTATTAATTTCTTTCCTGTGTTTGTTGCTTACTATCACAGGTGATCCTGACAGTGGAAGTGTAGGATTCTTATCACCTGATGTCAGAGTATCAGCAGACTCTGATGATGGTGGTGGCCAAACAGAGGCACAGCTGGGTGGCGCAGAGGTTGAATCTGAAACTGAGGTTGACAGTCAGCCATCCCCTGCAATTCCAGACAACGCCAGTAGGCCTATACCAACCCACTGCTGTGAGCCCTCAGATACTGGGCAGGTGGAGGGTAAGACACTCAATCAGGATAGTGTGGTTACTGCAGCTTCAGTGCCTGTTGACTCTGGCCGTAGCCAAAGTGTAGGTGAGGTGCCACACAGTAGGGTTGTTAGGGGTGCTTGGAGGAGGCCTGCTGTCCGTCCTCCACCTGATCCAGGTGTGTCTTCCTGCACCACTTAATGCATGTTTAGGGCCATCATGGAGGCTCAGGCACATTCCTATAAGTCCTCCAGAGAAATGCTTAGGGTTGTAGATGTGGCACAGGCTGACATGAGTGACTGCCTCCACCATGTTGCCAATTCAATAGCTTGGATAAATGACACGTTGGAACGTGCAGCGTCTGTGATGGAATGTCTGCTGGGAGGGGGGCAGCATCCATGTGGGTATAGCAGCTACATCATTTGATATTAGTCAACATGGCCATGCCCAATCACATTCCCATAGTGGCATTACTTCCACTGCTCCGTCGTCCGTGGCTGAGGTGACCACACCCAGACGTGGCAGGCCATGGGGTCATGGTCCTGGGCATCCTCATCAGGACATCTTATCCAGCAGACATCAGTCACATTCAGGCAGCAATAGTGCATCATCTGGTCGTGGGCATGGACATGCCACTGCAACTCCTGGAAGAGCCAGTTCTTGTGGTCGGGTACAACAAAGATGAACTGTCACCTCTACCATGCATGACTCACACCTGTCCAACATACCAAACTGCAGAGCTAGCATAAAGCTTGGCTGTGTTCTTGCAGACATTCAAACACCAAATTCATCTGGAAGGCCCATACAAACATAACAGTTACGTGGTTCAGCTGTGAGGCTTAAAGCTCATTCTGCCTCAATGGCCATTTGTTACTTTATCCAAATGTCTGTCTGTTTCTCTTTTTTACTCATACGCACTCACTTAACTTTTGTGCCAGCGCAGGCATCAAGGCTTCCAGCCCACACGCACACACACACACACACACACACACACACACACACACACACACACAAACACACACACACAAAAAAAAAACACCCTGTGCAAGTGATGATAAATGTGCCATATCCTTGTTTTCTTTTTTTTGTGTCTGATAGTCAGGGTGCTTAGCTGACTTAGTGCTTAGTATATCTGTATTTGTGATGTTGCTTTGCTAACTGTACTTCTGACAGATTCCGGTCTTACAAAATTAGACAGTTGATGGAATCAAAACAGCTTTTTTCATCAGTATTTTTAAAAATATTCTAAGGGTTATGAAGTTTGAAACTGAAACGTCTCATTACTTTCTAACATCTCTCTTTAATGATTTTCCAGTACAAAATATGAGGCCAAACTGAGGACATTCGGTGACCATTGGTACTTTTGAGAGGTATAAATCTGTGACTATGTGATGCCTGAGGCCTGTTACTTGATAGAGGACACATGTATTCACATAAGTCTCTGCTGTCACATATCAAAGTCATTGCTATATAAATCACCCACCTTTTACTTACTTACATTACTAAGTAACAACATGTAAGGATATGTCATTCATTTTCATTATTACACAATTCTGTTTCAACAATCCAGGTTTAACACTTACCTTGTAAATTCAGCAACTTCTACAGTTTTAGTTCAGGGCTGACTCTGTCTGATGCTAGTAGTACACAACCATTACATGGATAGGTAAAGGTTGCGAGCACTGCCTGGCATTTATGTTGCTATATGTATGTGTGTGTAGGGTGAAGTTTTAGCCCCTTAGCTGGTGAGTGAGTGAGTGAGTGTGTTATGCATTGCCTCTTAGCCAGTACAAGAGCATACTGAGCACACCTACATCTGCCCACACCCACAGCAGCTGCTGGTAACCCATCTGACTCCTCACCTGCGTGTGGCTGTGGTGACCTTGCAATTGGTGGTGGGATGTGTGCCCCTTCCCCTTGTTGATCCTGCTGAAGCTATTTTCGTAGGATGATGTTCTGAAGCATGGCAGAGATGGTGAAGATTTCAGTACATCTAAGTGGATTGTACTGCAAAGCTCCCCCAGATGTAGGTAAGCAGCAGAACCACGACTTCAGCAGCCCAAACACATGCTCTATGATAATCCTGGTTTGAGCTTGTGCCTCATTATGGCATTCTTCAGCGGGTGTGTGTGTGTGTGTGTGTGTGTGTGTGTGTGTGTGTGTGTGTGTGTGTGTGTGTGTATGTGTGTGTGTGCGTGCATTTCTGATGGTCCTCATCAGCCATGGCTCCAGTGCATGACCTGCATCCCCAGTAAATGACCCTTTGTGATATCACCACTAGTGAACATCTGCTATGGATGGGAGGTGTGCCAGATATGTGAGTCGTGGTAACTGCCTGGGTTGCCAGCACACACATTCAGGATGATTCCTTTAGCATTACACATGACTTGGCAGTTAATGGTGTGGAACCCCTTTCTATTTATGTAGACTCTTCCCTGTTCCCCAGGTGGTGCCTTGATTTCTGTATATGTACAATCTATGGCACCCAGTACTTCAGGATAGTGAGCAACAGGGTAGAACTCCTGTATATTTGTGGCCCTGACCTCAGGAGTACAGGGAAAATATATGTGGCCACTGGCATGTTGGAGCATAGCATTCAGGAACTGATAGAGGATCCTGGATGCTGATGCCTGTGAAACCTCCAGCATTTCCCCTGTTGGTCTATGAAAGGTTCCTGTAGTTAAAATTCTAAGTGCTACACATGCCTTTGTCTCCACTGGTACTGGTCCCCCTCGGTTTGCCCTGGGTCTGAGTTGAGGATGACACAGGTTGCAGAGTTCCAGTAGTGTGTCTCTGTCTGGGTCTACTTCTGATTTTCGAACTTTCAAAACGTCAAATTTCTTACGGTCGAGACCATAAGATCAAAGCTTTGCAACTTTGAACAGTTTAAATGGAGATCACCATACAGTGTGGAACGGTATATTTACAGTTTTCCTCACTGCAGTGTGATCTTGGAGTTGGTATATTTAATTAGCAAGGGATGTGTGTGGGGTGCAGGGGGGCTTGTCCCCCTGCAAAAACGTAAAAAAAAAAAGATGTTTTTCTTTTTCTTTAATTTAAATTCGAAGTTTCAAAACTTTGATCTTATGGTCTGGATCCTAAGAAAGTCAATGTTTTCAAAGTTCCAAATTTAGAAGTAGACCGCTCTATCCACCCCGTAGCACTCTGCAATTTCCACCTCTTGCAGACTGTAATAAGTTAACCGGGGTCTGAAAACTCTTCTCCTTCTTGGCTAAGGACTATTAGCAGTAGCGTAGACTTCAGCCTGTTGCACATACACGTTTATTCAACAGCAGCCCCTAACATTCTTTCTGTGTAGACTCCTTTTTGTGTCTGTATTCCAACAGGTTTTGGAATTTGCAATGAAAAACAGCACTGAGTCTATATGGTTGCTTTATAGCTTGTTGAACAGCTCCTCCATCTTGGATTGGTTGATTTGTATACAATTCAGCTGCTTATGCTGTCATTTTGCATGCCACAGTGTTTACTGTGGTTGCATGGCTCTACACACCATGTACAGCTGCTTACTGAAACAAATCAGTACACTACTGTGTGCGCATCACTGCAGCCTTAGTGGATCATGTAGGGTTTATTGAATCTGCTCTTTTTCATGAAGCATGGTAATTAAGGATACTTTTTTGAACGTTTTGCAGGCAACTATTTAAGAGGACAAACTAATAGTAGCACTGAATTGTCTAAATTCAGGTTTATTAACTTTTCCAGTTTGCTATTTATTTTTGCCTAATTTTTAAGCAGGGACATTTCTTTAGGGTAGCTCATGAACATGTTATTATGTCAGCTGTCATTTACAGCAATGAGATGTAACAACTGAAGATTCTACTACAGTTTGTAATAGTGGCAACATATAATGGACTAAAGAGGATGAAAATGTAATCATCTGCCAAGTCTGAATACAATACCAGTGATGAAATACTAAGCTAGTTAAAAGTAAGGCAGGGTTTCCACTTTTACTGATATATCTTCTGATATATCTTACAAAAAAGACAGTTTGTCTATGGGTGTTCTGGATGGCCCCACACCGTGGAAGTCATTCTTATGTTTTGTCCTTAGCCACAGAATAGTCTAGCTCCATATTATATTTCGTTGGACAGACCACAAAATCCGTAATGTCAAGAAGAGTGCAAAATGCTACTTTTAAATCAAAATTATATGTATTCATGAGAAGACTACTTGGAATACACAAGTCTCTTGGCCTGCAGGTATCTAACTGATTCCTTTCTACTGAAGCTAGCGTCCCCCTTATGCTTCCTAACCTCACCCCCTCCCTGTACTATCTTCCAAGTGTGCTACCCATCTACTCATCTAAATGCTTCGCTGCTAGTTCTTTACCCACCTCTTTTCACCCCCCCCCTTTTCCTGCTATACAGAAATATACTGGTGTACAAGATTCAGTTAAATGCATTAATGAAACATTATCAAAAATTGTTTACTGTTGATTCTACTTAAATTAACTAAAAAAGCTGCTGTTTCATGTTGCCAACTTTTGCTTTCCCAATTAATTTCATCTGGCTGTGTTTACTGTATGTGCAGGAAATAACTTACTGTCTGTGTAGAAATATCTTAGTCATCTGACTGAATTCAGGCATCAATACAATATGTAATTCTAATAGTACTTCCCTGTTATGCACCCTGTTATGCAATATGTAGCCTATCAATCAGAGCTGCTGGTTCAGCAATCATGCAGTTTACTATTCTGTTTAAAATACATTGTGTCCTGCCATTCTAGATGCTACAATGTTATAATGTGTGCATGCGTAGAAGGGTTATGAGCACAGTTGTAATAATAAATGCCTTCCTTGTATACACATGATTATGTAATGTCAGCGCACATTTGTGTAATGTAGCTGTATTAAGTACACAAATGAAATGCAAGTTTGTATAGTGTAGCTGTATTAAATAAACAAGTGCTTCTCTACAATATCAACTTGCAGTATGTACTGTTTATTTTGCAAGCCAATGTCGCTATCAACATCCCTTGAGCAAACAATGTTGTGCATAATTCTTCTGCTTTAAGTAATCCAGGTAGGTTAAAACTGATACTACATAAGCTGCCAAACCTGTTTGATGCAGGAAGCTACTACACTAGTTTACTTCAAACAGCATGATTCTTCTGCTCATCAGTCTAAAAGCTACTCTACTGTTAACGTGGGTTCAAAAAAAAGAACACCTTCTATTTTCTGATGGCAATCCCAATCACCATTTCCCACCAAATTCATGGCCTCAATGTTGTTTTGTAGCTCCACTGCTCTTGCATCACTTGATATTTATCTAGAATCAATTCCCCTACAAACACAAGCACTACCTTCCTTTCAAAAGAAACAGTGGGGATTTCACTTTATACACGTATTCTGCCCTTTCTAAAGTATGCCACTCCAGCGCTGTTATGTTATCCTTCTAAAACACTGTTGCTCCCTACCTATAACCTGTAGTTCATGGATAGGAGTCTGCCCAGGTAATGCACCATCAGCAGATTGGTCCTGTTACTCTTCTATATGTAGCATTCCATAGTCTACATTCACTGTTTCTTTTCTTTATTTGAAATTACAAATATGATCTAAAAATTTTGAAAGTTAAAATTATTCTAAAATTGAACATTCTGTGAATCCTTCTTGCTTAAGCATATGAAAATCTGGTGACTCTATTCCTACCTGGTGTTTTGGGCATTCTATCCACTAATGAATTTGTATGCATTTGTTGTTAAAGTCCTACATTGCTAGCTCATTCGATAAGTGCTCATTCTTTTCATTTGTTAAGCAGTTAAATCCACTGAATATAAATGTACAAGCAAGGGCTGGTTAAATGACTTGCTCAGAGTCACACTGTAAGCAAATGAAGGTCACATAAAAGAACATGGCTACTGAGGCTCTAAGAATACTAGTGGCACAGCAGTCAGAGTTGGAGTTTTTTTTTTTTTTATATAATATGGTGCCTCCTATTGCATTTTTGTTTCAGAGGGTGCATAATTTTTTATTTAAAAGAATATGATGTGGGTGCCTAATGGGTTATTTAAAGGAATATGACGTGTATAACTCTTGAACATTATAAGCTTTTACCCTTTTCTTTGGAAAATGTCAATTAAATGTTTGTGTATATCTAAAGCACATCTTCAGGACATCAAGTGACTTTTACACAGATCATATTGTTCTTTATTTGCTGTGTAGAAGTTGCTAACCTTTTAAAAGGACTTTGATATTAATCTACCTTATTTGCTTATTAACTTATGCAATGCCTCTTTCTCAGCTTTGAAAGGAAATCACAAAAATGCCCCTGTGTATACAAAGCACAGTGTCCTCTATGTTTCCTAACACACTGCAAGACTCTAATCCCTCCTCTGTTTAATTTTTAAGGCTCCCATTGCTACACCTTCACATTTTGACTTTATTATTGTTCTTAAATACTAGGCACATTCATACAAAAAATCGGGTCTATATCATATGAGCAAATCGCACAAATTGCGAACGCTTATAATATCGAACGTACCGAACCTCGAAGTGCTTTTTCTGAGATCGCAATACACTGAAGAATGGGATATTTGCCCTTTCCTCACTGTAGTGCGATCTCAGAGTTTGAATATATATTTAGCAGGGGGAGCGCAGCCCCCCACAATAGGAAGTTTGAGGTCCAGTACGTTTGATATTATCAGCGTTCCCAATCTGTGCAATTTGCTCATATGATATAGACCCAAAAAATCAACTGTAACGACTCGTGCAAATTACAGAAGCATAAAAACCGATCTATAAAATTTACAAATATTT
>NC_056725.1:586884886-586887386 GCF_019279795.1 Protopterus annectens
GTGCCCCTGTCAAGCAGAGCCACAAAAGCGATCCCTGGGGTGAATTTCCTATTTCCCATCCAATCATCAAAATTGTTCTTGAAGAGTGCTAATGAGGAGCTCTGTTTGACATAGATAGGTAGTCTGTTCCAGAGTATGGGAAGTCTCTGGGACAGGAATCTATCCCTCCAGCATGTTCTGTTTATTGTGGTGACAAGGTTTAGGTCCCTAGAGCATGTAGCTCAGAGGGATTGTGATTTCTTTAAGTGGAGCATCTCCAACAGCTCTGGGTTTGACATAGCTTTGTATGTTAGGCAGAGATCACCTCTGAGTAGGCAATATGCGACGGAGTAAAGCTGGAGTTTTTTTTAGATGGTCTGCGTAGGGCATCTGTTTGAGGCCAGTAATCCTCTTTGTGAGGTATTTCTGTGGCCTTTCCAGTTGTTGTAGATGTCTTGTGAGGTACATACCAAAAGGGGCATTGTACTCTATGATAAGTAGAGGGGAACAGTGACCTCTTTTTTTCTGGATGAGAAACCTTTTGTGATGAGGTGAGCCACATAGAAGGATTTCCTGACAAGTGTGGCAATGTGATTATCAAAGGAGAGATTACTGTCCACCTGTGTCCCAAGATCTCTTATCACACTTTCGGTGTTAAGTAGACTACCACTTATGTGGTAGTTTACGGGTACAGAGTTTTTATCAAAGGGGATGACAATACACTTCTTGGCATTGAGCTTCAGGCCATGGCTTTGACACCAGGCATCTGTCTCAGTGAGGCCCTTTTGTAATATGTCCACATCGTTAGGAGTTTCGATTATGGCTCCTAGTTTGCAGTCATCTGCAAACTTTCTTAGCAAAAGACCTTCTGTGTTAGCCTGTACTTCAGAGAAGTAGATAGCAAACAGGAGAGGACACAGGACTGAACCCTGTGGTACTCTATTTGTCACTGGTCTGAAGTCGGATTTGGAGTCTGCTACTTTCACAGTGTGGGTTCTGTTCATGAGCCAGTTGGCAACTCATCTTGTGACATAGGGATTTATACCTAGTTTAGTGAGCTTATCTATAATTCCAGAGTGGGGGATGGTGTTGAAAGCCTTGGAAAGATCTAGATAAGTTGTGTGAACCACCTTACCCTCATCTATGGCTTTGGTGACTGCTTCAAAGTAGTCAATCAGGTTTAGGAGACATGATCTGCCTTTTACAAACCCGAACTGGGTAGGGTCCAGAGTTTGGAGATTACCAATGTCTTTGTTTATGAGTTCCATGATGATACATTCCATGGCCTTGCAGACCAGGCTCGTCAAGCTAATGGGGTGGTAGTTCCCGGGGTCCATCTTGGCTCCCCCTTTGTGGAGTCGGATAACTGTCGCAGTGTGCCATTCAGTGGGCACAAAGCCTGAGGTGAGGCTATGATTGAAAATGGTACTTAGGTAGGGTGCCAGTTCTTTCTGTAGTTCATGTAGAATGCAGCCTAGGATATTGTCAGGTCCCATAGATGCTGTGTTCTTGGCTTTAGAGAGTGTGTTTTTTACCTGTGCAGCCGTGATTACAGGAACTTTGCATTCTTCCAGTATAGAGATGGGCCCTCTAGAGGGTGAGAGGGGGTTAAAGTTAGCACTGAACCTATCTTCCAGGATGCTGGCAATATCAGTTGGTTTTGTATATTTAGTGCCATTGTGCTGTAACTCAGAGCAGACCTGAGTGTTGCCATTGAGATTCTTGACATAGCTATAGAATGCTTTGTGGTTGTCTTTAGAGTCAGTGGCAATTTTGTTTTCGTAACTAGATTTGGAGGATTTTATGAGGGATCTCAGCTTCTTACTGAGGTTGACCAGGGAGTTCCTCCAGTCATGGGATTTTACTCTTTTTTGCAACAGTTTCATTCTTCTGTTGTAGAGTTTGTTTATGGCAGAGGACCACCATATTGGCTTCCTTTTTTTGGAGGATAACATCTTGGTTCTTTTAGGGATAGCATGATCCATGCACTTGTGTAAGTGCTTATAAAGTGCATTTGTGTAGGATTCAGCAGTCATACCTCTATTGTCCATCTGCATGGGTGTCATGAAGTTTGCCACTTCTGTCTTAAGAAGTGTGAAGTTGGCTTTGGTGAAGTTTTTTACGGTGGTTTCCCTAAATGGGGGTGGGAAGGGATGTGGATGTCTAGGGTGATTAGCTTGTGGTCGGATCTCACCAACGAGGAATTGACCACTGGTGTGGAACACCAGTTGCCAATGTTGGTAATGACCAGGTCTAGGATATTGTTGCCCCTGGTGTGAGTGTGAATAAGTTGATCCAAGGCGTTGAAATTTATGAATTCCAGAAAACGTTGAGCAAAAAGAGTTGGTACATGAGTAGTTTTCCCAGTTAATGGTGGGGTAGTTGAAATCACCCATTATTAGGGTGTTGGGTTGTACCCTAATACTTTCCAGTGTATCAAGAAATGAGGAGTGGGAATCCTGGGGCATGGTGGGGGGTCTGTAGCAAGCTACAATTTGGAATGCGGTCTTGCCCAGAGTTA
>NC_056725.1:586892386-586947386 GCF_019279795.1 Protopterus annectens
TAGCAAATTGCTGAAGCCAGTTATCTTTTCTTTGTAGTTGGGCATTCTTGAAGAATGAATACTTCTGCTCAGGGCCAAAGTCTTACCTGCATTTGTAAGATGCATGAAGAGTTCTGACATGCCTCTACATATCCCTCAGGGTTTTGTGTGCCAAGTTGTTCTCCCCACATGGATCACCACCATGTTATAGTCATATTCGTTAGATGAAAGAGCCATAAGAGGCCCTGAAATATCCATGATCCTGGCTCTGAAAGACAGCTCACCATCACCCTGTCCTTATCCAACCTAATGAGAGGACTTCATCAATGGGAGGATTTGCCAATTAAATTTAGTTAACTTTTTAAGGGGTCAATCAGGCTGTAGACAATGTTGAAGCTGTTCACATACCACATCTTGATCTGACCAGCGCATCTGGAACTGTACCCCACACATGTATGGTAAGAAAGCTAATGCTCTAAAAATATACTCCTGTGTGGTAGGATGGATAGCAAACTGGCTAAAAGAGAAATCTGATATAGTTCACGTGTTAGGTGCTTCATCTGAGGGCATGAAGGTAATCAATGGAGTCGCCCATGTCTCTATGTTGGGAACACTCTTGTGTGGCATTACTTCGCTGATCTTCAGACCTCTAGTTAACTAAATTTGAAGATGACTGCAAATTATATGTTATTAAAAAGACCACCCCCTGACACCTGCATCCTTAAAAAAAAGTCCTAGTAAATATCTGGTATACTAAAAACTGGCACAAATTAAATGCAAGAAGGTGTAGTATCATTGCATTTGCCAAACAACTACTACTCTCAGCATACAGTTCAGGCAATACTCAGTACAAGACAAAAACATCATTAGGGACCTTGGAACATGGGTTTACATTTCCCTCTCCTTCAATCATCATGTAGAAACTGTAGTCAGAAAGTCCTTCTACTTAGCACAATTGATAGTCAAGAGTATATCACCCAGATCAAAAAAAATCAAAATTCCCTTTTATTCAGCATTGATTAGATCAATCATTGAATAGAACAGCCCCTTTGGGATGTACCAAACTAGACACATAAAAAAACAGAGAAGCCCCAAAGATTCCCAACCAAGAAAATTACAGGCTTAAAGACCCCAAGCTACCAAGAAAGGCTAGAAGCTCTATTCCTTTACTCGGCATCTTACAGACTCTTGAGGGAATATCTCTGCCTTGTGTACTACGCCATTATGGACTCTGTTGCACTTGATCAACTGTATCTGCACAAGTCAAAAAGCTCCACAAACCCCAGAACCAGGGGCCTAAATCTTAGACTCATTACACAGCACCTCCCCCTTCTCTGAAATAAACTTACCCTGTAGGTTAAGCAGTGTGACACATTACCACTCTTCCAACAGAACCATGATGATTAGATGGGTATCTACCAATTTACCTCAGGAATGACTAGATTGTACAGCCTGAGGGTGGGTATTAGAAAGGCATCAGAGGTCAAAAGACAAAACTGTCTTGTAACTTTTATGAGTCTTATGAATCTTTGGTAAATTATACTTTCCATAATTAGAGGTACAGTTACATAGAAAAAGCAAGGAAAACAATAGATCAGATGCAGTACAGCAGGTTTTGAGTATCTCAATGCTGATGTGCATAGCGAGTCCTGAAAAAATATGAAAACGCACAGAAACTGCAGAGGAATCCATCTGCAACACATGTATGAAGAAAGGGACATGTCAAGAACAAAATGTAAATCGGTATGTGGTGTAGTGGCTCACCTATTTCAGAGTCTCTAGAAACATGACACCTGTAAGTGAGGTGACAAAAGAATTTTTCTGGGGACAGGCAGTGTAGTGGATCACCTATCTCAGACTTGCTAAAAACATGAAACATGTAAGCGAGGTGACAGCAGAATCCTACTGGGGACAGTCAGTGCACTGGATCACCTATTTCAGGAGTAACTAAAAACATGGCACTTGTAAGTGAAGTGGCAGTCAGTGTAGTGGAGCACATATCTCAACAGTCACTAAAAACATGACATCTGTAAGTCAGGTGGCAGTAGGATCCTACTGCGGACAGCCTCTGTAGTGGTTCACCTGTATCAGGATGACTTCAAACATGACACTTGTTAGTGACGTCACAAGAGAATCCTAGTGAATAGGATATTACTTGCATAAATTCACACTATAAGAATATCCATGCAGTTGTTTGCAAGACAAAACCATGCACAGCACTGACTCTGAATATCGAACTATATGGTCATCTAAGTGCATGCTTGGGGTAGGACTGTTCATGTGTTGACTTGAAGCAATGTTTCAAGAAGTAAAAAAAAACTGCCATTCCCTTAGTGTTATCATCCAAAGATTTACTTAGCCTCGCATGGTAAGAAAATGGAATAAACAAGCAAGCTGCAGCTCAGCTCTGAAAAAAAAGAGAGGCAGATATGCTTAAAAATGCACTCAAGAGGCTTCACACTGGGAATAGTAAACTACAGCTGTTTCTTAAAGTGTCCTTCTGGTATTCAGAATTTATTTATTGTTATGCTATCAGCACACTGCCCATTATATACTGATACCGCCCCTTCCATGCAGCAGTATCTGTACCATATTTCCATAATAAGACTACACAAGCCAACTAAGTACTAATGGTCACTGAGTCACACTTAGTTACATGGCAGTTTAGAACAGCTTTCCCATACTCATTATGCTATGCCCCCAGCAACATGATACTGTAATAACATCAGGCTATGGGACATGCCCCCAGCAACATTTATTTTATTTATTTATTTATTTGCAGTTGGTTTACCAGGATAGTCCATTGGGCCAAAATAACCCATTTTCAATGGAGTCCTGGGGAGAAAAGCTCCAATACAGACAAAAATTAGGTACATACAAAAACTACAATAATAATTATACAGAGTAAGAGATAAAACATTTAAAACATTTAAGCTCAAAATTCAAGAAGCATTCAAAATAATACAATCTGATGAGGAATTATGTCAGGTAAATAAGTTGAAAACAGTAATGAGATATGCATTCAGAGAAGTTGTTCAGAAGGAAACATAAAATTACATTATAAAGTAAATATTCTGAGGGAACATAAGCTTTGATAGGTAGAGTTATGTATCATAAAAGTGTGAGGGAGGATGGGATATCATAGATTTATGAGGGGAGGGAGCATGATACCGCAATAACATCAGGCTATGGACCATGACCCCAGCAACATGACACTGCAATGACCTCATGCTATGGACCATGCCCCCAACAAAATGATACTGCAATGACATCAGGCTATGGACCATGT
Source organism: Protopterus annectens (assembly GCF_019279795.1). Classification (NCBI taxonomy): domain Eukaryota; kingdom Metazoa; phylum Chordata; order Ceratodontiformes; family Protopteridae; genus Protopterus; species Protopterus annectens. Next base: position 586,895,655 of record NC_056725.1, read on the forward strand.
CCCCAGCAACATGATACTGCAATGACATCAGGCTATGGACCATGTCCCCAGCAACATGACACTGCAATGACATCCGGCTATGGACCATGCCCCCAGCAACATGACACTGCAATGACATCAGGCTATGGACCATGTCCCCGGCAACATGACACTGCAATCACCTCAGGCTATGGACCATACCCACAGCAACATGATACTGCAATGACATCAGGCTATGGGCCATGTCCCCAACAACATGACACTGCAATGACCTCATGCTATGGACCATGCCCCCAGCAAAATGATACAGCAATGACATCAGGCTATGGACCATGCCCCCAGCAATATGATACTGCAATGTCATCAGGCTATGGACCATGTCTCCAACAACATGACACTGCAATGACATCAGGCTATGGACCATGTCCCCAGCAACATGACACTGCAATCACCTCAGGCTATGGACCATATCCACAGCAACATGATACTGCAATGACATCAGGCTATGGACCATGTCCCCAGCAATGTGACACTGCAATGGCCTCAGGCTACGGACCATGCCCCCAGCAAAATGATACTGCGATGACATCAGGCTATGGACCATGCTCCCAGCAACATGATAGTGTGAAGACATCAGGCTATGGACCATCTCCCCAGCAATATGACACTGCAATGGCATCAGGCTATGGACCATGCCCCCAGCAATATGATACTGCAATGACATCAGGCTATGGAACATGCCCCCAGCAACATGATACTGCAATGACATCAGGCTATGGACCATGCCTCCAGCAACATGATACTGCAAAGACATTGGGTTATGGGCCATGGATTAATGCAGCATGTGCCTAGGTACGTTTATTGTAAAATAAAAAATACTAAAGAAACCCCCGGGTGAGCTGTTGGCAAGACAAGGTAAGTTCATTATAAAAAAAATCAACACTTTTGCTTTCTATAAGCTGTTGTAGTTCTACAGAAAAACTACAATGATGTGCTGAATTCAGTTGTTGTGCTAAATACAAGGATTCAGCCAGTGTGCAAATACCTTTAGCTATAGCTATGCTCAGAATTACAGCTTTTGTGTGTTTAATCTCTCTTTTTCATTGGTTATGTATGCTAAGCAATATTATCAATCTCCACACTGTTAATAATGAGCAACCTGGATTTTTTTTGCACTGAGATCATGCATTTTTCCATGTATTTAGTCACAACTACCTCTTGAGACTAGGCACATGGGTTTTCAGTTAAACCTTTTGAGTCTTTCTGGTATGTTAATCCTCTTGGGTTTTAAAGGAAAGATGCAGACTGAAATATACAGCGGAACTCTAGAAATGATTAACTTCTCCCAATGAAAACTATCTGAATGCTGACTTCAAAAGTATAGAAAAGCTATGATCAGCTAGTTTTGCTGCAATTATGGGCACACACTGAAATGGCAAATTTGCCTAGCCACAGCAAACGCTAATTTGGAGGGAAATACAATTGGGAAGCTCTGTTCTTTATGAGATAAATTTCAGAAATCATTAACTTTAGCTAGAGTTGTGCAGCAAACTTTGAGTGTGACTCACAAACATTGTAGTCCATGAATTAGGGCTTGTATGCATTACACAACATAATACCTGATCAATTCATACACATAGCTACACAACTGAGTAAGCCCCTGCACATGGTAGAAATCTAAAGTACAGAGCATCAGTGCAATGAACTGCCCCTAGCAAAAGCTGGAAATCAGAAAGGCAACAACAACTGCATATACGCTGGTCCTACCAATATAAAGTACGGCAACAGAACAAAATACCAACAGTTGGTCTTGCCAGCAATACAAATCTAATCCACATCCTCTGCTGATTATTTGCTCAGCATTATAATTCTGAAAAAGCAATAATGGTACAAATGGGATGAAACGCAAAGAACAGCTTACTTTTGTACAGTGGATAAAATCTATTGATACATGGTTCCCAGTAGCACTAATCTAACTTGTTCCCCAACCTCAGCCATGATTCTGCAAAGTTCCTCCCAATGGGAGCAATGACCTCCTCATTAAGATGTACATTAACGTAATACTGTTTGCAGTCTTGGGCAAGGAGTAAGATATGTTTTATTATACCATGACCCCCCCCAAAACGTGCACGCTGATTGGCCAGCGTGCACATTGTAAATCGAGTTATGCTAATGGAAAAAGGTCCGGTCGCCCAGACTTTTTTCCATTAGTATAACTCTACTTTTAAAACACTGTCTCGCTATGTTAAATGGGTTTAACATAGCGAGACAGCTTTAAAATAAGCAATGGAGATCTCTGTTGCTTATTTTAAAGCTGTCTCGCTATGCTAAACCCATTTAACATAGCGAGACAGGTTTTAAAAAAAGCAAAGGAGAAAGGAAGATCTCCGTTGCTGTTTCGCTATGTTAAATGGGTTTGACATGGCGAGACAGTTTTAAAATAAGCAACGGACATCTCCGTTGCTTATTTTAAAACTGTCTCGCTATGTTAAACCCATTTAACATAGCAAAAACAGTAAAAAAAAAGCAACGGAGATCTTGCTTTCTCCGTTGCTTTTGCCCACAGCTCTGATGTACTGCGCAGGCACGCAGTACATCAGAACTGCAGCGGATGCCAGACATCTGCGGAAGGGCAGTAAACATGCATTATACTATGCCATTATTTTAGAAAAGTAATAGTTTCTTTTCTTAAATAATGTCATGGTATAATAGCAATAACCCACGCCTGGGTGTGGGTAATGCTATTACCACGGTTGGCTTTGTTTGGTCCTCGGGCTTACCGGGACCAAACCACGCCAACCGTGGGTAAATCCAGCATTACCCACACCCAGGCGTGGGTTATTGCTATATGAACTGACATCACCCTCCTGCAAACCACCCATGACGGTACAGGACTCTGTACAGCAGCACTATGTAGCTGACAACAGCGGGGGGGGGGGCAGCTTTCTCCCATGCCCTCTGTGCTGTGCCAGAGCAACGGGGGGGGAGGTAGCAGGCATGATGTTGCATAATCTGTAGAATATTAACAGAACACCCCTTCTGTTTAGGCTGTATGGTAGAAGTTGTACCACTGGACAATGATGTTGTGCATGGTTCAATGGAGTTAGCATTAAGGATGCTTACTTGGAAAGTTTCTATTGCTACAAATCATAAATTCACAAATGTTCAGCTACAATAAAACACTGACTACAGAGACATTCCCAGGGATTCAGTAAAGCTACACTAAGTGTACATGATATGTATTCAATAAAATTTTTATCTCATTTTTGTGTTTTCTAGTCACTCAACAAGATTACGCTAAGTGTACATGTAGTCTACACTTTGTGGTAACTTTTATGATTCCCTGTCAATATTTAAAGCAGCAAAAATATCAGTAGGAAAACTAAAATTAGGAGGGAGAAGGTCTGTGTTATGTCTGTGTTGTCTGTTCCTCAGAACAGTGTACACAGTGCAGGCTTTATTGTATTATTACAATAAAATGTAACAATCACATTAACATAGATTTACAGTGCTGAACCAATGGATTTAATAGGTCTAGGATGCAATGCAGAATATACAGGAATCTAGTAAACCATTCAGTGAGACATGAGTTATATATGTCAAGATGACGTATAACAATTTATTTATTAATTATCATTATATATTATTCATTATTACTATAACAATTATCCCTACTTCCCGTCACACACACACACACACACACACACACACACACTCTCCCCTTCCCCTAAACAAATCCCGAGTCTGAACTTCTCTACCTACTTTACTAACACCTCTGTGATTCTTTCAGTAATACATCACTGTCAATCAAAACCTTTTTAAATATGTTCTCAAATATTCTATGTAAAGTCCTCAACTAACACATCTTAGTCTTAAAAAGAACTTAATCCTGAAATATATGTTTTTTTTAATATGATCTCGAATTCACTATGTAGTGTCCTAATCTGGCACATCTCATTCTCTTTGTACACACCTCTACAAACCTTATGTGGTTGTATTGTATGAACTATGTATCATCTTTTTGTTATTAACTGCTTTTGTTATGTATAACTGTACAATGTATGGAGCTTTTCTCCCTGGGCCTCCGCTGAAAAAAGGCTCTTAAGCTCAGTCAGACATACCCAGTCAAAAAATGTAAAATAAAAAAATAAATGTAAAATAAATAAATAGTATGAATCAAAATTCTTTGCAAACCACACGTGATGTGCAATGCAGCTCCCTCGAATGGGACTGTGCACAATGTTTGTTAGTCCAATGAACCCATCCCTCCTCAGAAATTATGTTGTGTCAACTAATCTGTGGTGTGTACATGTGACTTTGGTGCAACAGCAACTATGGCATTCGTGATGTCATGTGCAAGGGTAACTAACACATTAATGATGTTGAACAGTGTGTATTTTTGTGTTTTATGATAGAAGATAGATTTTTTTTTTATGGGAAAATATTAAATAACAAAATAAAATGGCTTTTAAACACTGTAATTTGAACTTATAATACTTCCGCAACCGATTGTTGTGTCAAATTTCAATGCTTATTTGTAAAAAAGTAAGCAGATGTCAAATGGCAAGACATTTTATCTTGCGTATCTATGAAGACGTAATAAAGTCAAGGTCTCAGCAAGAAACACTAAAGGCAGCTGTTTTAGAACACCGGCAACCTAGCAACACTGTATAGCTGCAAAACAAGCTGATTAGGTGATGCAAATCTCCATAAAACATGTTAAAAGTCATTAGAGATTTCAAGGTAAGGAAAGGACACTCAGTCATGCAATCTTCCCTTAAAACAGAATTTTCTGTAGTTTTGAAAATAACAGTAAAGAACATTTTGAAAAAAGTTTGCTGAAATAAAGAATATATAAAACATAATTCATAAATGTTATGATTAGTTCTCAGGCACAGCCTAATAATATATCAATTGTCACAAAGAAAATAACTGCAATATTCACACCAGTCACTAAACCAATCAAGCTTAGTATCATTATAACAATCTAAAATGATATGAGCCCATTAAATTCACAATTACCACAGGAACACATGTCAAGTCATTAACAGCTTCAAGGCGTAAGGGATTCACAGAGTAAATTCCCTGGGCATTACTCTTGTAATATTCATAGGTTGCTCCACAGCCATTCCTATTTTAAGCTGCCTGCTTTCAGCAAAGTGCTTCTCTGCATGTTCTGCATATAAAAAGCCTCTACCTCACAAAATGCATACAGTAAAATGGGATGCATAAACAAGCTATCCACAACACCATAAAGAAACAGCACTAAAAAAACAAAGGAAGGATTCTGGTTCTATAGCTGCAGCCCACAGTTCTGTATTAAAAAGGTGGTTAACATTAATATGACTGGCTGAAGAAGACGTTATGGCTACAACCTGAAAAACACAGCTTGCTTCTGTTAGCATATGATGCCAAGGTACACACAGCTTAATATTTAATCTGAAAGAGATAATATTATGATTTTAAAATGTCTGCTTGCATATTCCCAAATATTCCAAGTAGACACCTCCCTTAGAAAAAGCACCACGCATACCACCTATACGTATCACACTGCAATTAATAATTAGTTTTCTAGAGAAATTACAGATAAAAATGTCACATATCAGCACTTATATTTGCTATGTATGGAATATTAAAAATGTTCTCACTCTTCTTTGGCATGATGAACTACAAGCCCCAAGCATAACAGCAGAGCATCAGTAAATGTACATGGAGGTGTGCCACAGAGAAGCCAAGGCAAGACAAGCCTTTATGGAAAAATAAATCACTAGGGGCTGAGGCTGGCTTTTACAAATAAGCAAGTAAGAGTATTGTAATGGGGCTTGATTTGCACCTGGGAGTGCTCTTACCGGGGCATAACCCACACCTCATCATATGTTACTGCACTTACAAAATATAACACCCACCAAATAAAACAGATATATAAAAATGAATAGTAGCTGTAAACAAAAGAAGAAATAGTTACAGAAAAAAAATAGTCCTTCCAATTAGACTACTGCTGTTAGTCTAAGTCAAACAAAGACCATCTTTTTCAAGTTTACATAGAAGCAACATTTTATCACAGCAGAACTGCACAAAATGCCGTAGTCTGCTTCCATAATCAGCTGGCCTACTAAACAGTCATCAGAATAAGAGGTGCTCCTGCTACATTCAGGTCCACTTTTTGTTACTGTATTTCCAGCTCCTTTTCTATGTCCAACAGTACTACATTCCAATATGACAAGAAGTATCACGTAATTATGTTTCTGTTTTTGTTTTTTTTTTAATTATTGGCTGTATATATCCCATTGACCCTGCGACACACACACACACACACACACACACACACACACACACACACACACACACACCTTTTTGTTTAAAGGTGAGGTAGTAGCAATATTTTACAACTGTAGGAAATATCATGTTTGGCTCCTATTATAGGATATAAAAGATGTCCTGCTAAATACTCATCAACAAAAAATGTGTACCAGTTACATAAAGGTCCACTCTTTATTACTGCATTTGCATCTCCTTTGTCAGCTCCCAGCAGCACTAGATATTAAATGAGAGAGAACGCATAAAGCAGATTATTTATTTTTTCTTGTAGATAGGGTACATCTCATTAATGGTGCCAAAGGTCACTATTTACAGGTGACTTGAAAAAAGAAGTTATGTTCTTACCATAACATTCCATCTGTGTTGTTGATCTTCATTCATTCCTTACTGATGGGTGTCGGTTCCGTTCTCGGAACCAAGTTGGCCTTATAACAAGCTCGTGGCAACAAAAAACTCTCATGCTAAGCTTTACCCATAGTTCCTCTCTCCATGTTACCGCAGATCGAGTTTACCCATGATAAAAGAAAGCAGAGGCTTTTTCCTGACCAGGTCCCCTAATACGAGATTTGGACCAAATCCGAACCTCCAAGAGGCCCTTGAAGGGGGAATGAGGGTGGGACGTAATGAATGAATGAAGATCAACAACACAGATGGAACGTTATGGCAAGAACATAACTTCTTTACCTGATGCTGTTAATCTTCATTCATTCCTTGCTGATGGGACAGAGTCCCTAACTACTTTATGTCTTGGGAGGCCCTATAGAAGGATGTTCCTGAGTACCACTGAACAAAAGAATGCTCTCCCCCTGAAGACCAAATCCAATTTGTAATGAGTGATAACGGTATGAGGGTTAGCCCATATTGCAGCTGCAAAGATATCATCCATTGAAGCCCTTGAATGAAAAGCAACAGAAATCGCCACTGATCTGGTTGCGTGTGCTTTGACCTTGTTCAGTAGAGAAATTTTATTATGTTGGTAGATAAAGCATATACAATTTCTCAACCACTTAGATTAAGTTACCTTAGAAACAGTTTCCCAAATTTGGTCCCAAATAGGAAACAAATTACTGGTCGGATTTATGGACTGATTTATTTCTGTCTAGGTAAAATCATAAATGTCTATGTACATCCAGTAAATGAAGACAGTATTCTCCTTTGTTTGAGAAGTCTGGAAAAAAGACTGGTAGGTCAATTGTCTGATTAACAGTCAATTCTGAAATAACTTTGGGCAGAAAGGAAGGGTTAGTCTGGAGCGATACTCTGTCCTTATGAAAGACCATGCAAGAGCATTTTATGCACAAGGCCTGAAGTTCAGGTATGCATCTTGCTGAGGTGATGGCCACTAAAAATATGGATTTCCAGGATAAGAACTTTATATTGCAAGTGGCAGCAGGTTCAAAAGGTGATCTTGTCACGAATTGCAGTACTAGTGTCAAACTCCAAGGTTTAATTGGTTCTTTGAAGAGTGATCTGATGTGCGAGACCCCTTTCAAGAAGGTTTTACAGAGATGATGGGAAATTAAGGATGAGTCTTGGAATCCATTGTGGAAGTTTGAGATAGCAGCCAAATGTACTCGAACAGTGGAGGCTGCCACTCCCGAATGAAGAAGGCTTGACAAATAATGCAATACTGCACTAACTGGAGCTAAGCATGGGTCTAGTTCTTTCTGTCGAGACCAAAAAAGGAATCTCTTCCACTTGCTAAGATAAATTTTCCTGGTGGATGGTTTGAGTGAAGCCAGAAGAATGTTACATACAGGGGAGGTAAAGTTATTCTGCCTGGCAATTACTGGAAGTGGAGGAATCCAGCTGTCAGCTTGAGACTGGATATGTTTGGATGTATCAATCCCTGCGGGTACAACAGTAATTCTGGAGTTGGATCCAGAATCCATGGTTGGTATACTAGGTGAAGCCAAAGGAAGGGGAACCAAACTTGTTGGGGCCAGTAGGGTGCAATGAGAATTACTCTGCTTCTCAACTGAAGGGCATTCTTTAGAAATTGTGGAATCAGGAGAAGAGGAAGGAAAGCATAAAGAAGTCCTGTGGGGCAATTATGAATTAGAGCACCTCTCAGGGACTACGCAGCTGCTGCATTTGTGATTTTCTGGAGAGGCGAATAGATCAAAGCAAGGCTGGCCCCAACGGCTGAAGATCTTCACCGCTGTGGTTGAACTGAAAGACCACTCGTGAGGCAGGAGGCTGCATCTACTCAATTTATCTGCAATTACGTTGGAATTCCCAGGAATGTGCATTGCTATCAGAAAGTGGTTGGAAGTGGTCACCCATTGCCAAATTCTCATGGCCTATCAACACAAAGGGTAGGACTTGGTTCCCCCTTGTTTGTTGATATACCAGACCACCGACATGTTGTCGGACTGGATAGCAATTGTCCCTGACAGGAGGACAGATTGAAAGTCTTGCAACACTAGAAGCATCGCCCTCAGTTCTAGAAAACTGATATGCAGATTGGCCTCCAGAGGGGACTAAGTGCCTTGGGCTGTCTTTCCCTAAAAAAGTGCCCCCCCCCCCATCAGGGAAGTGATAATGGTCACTATGGCCTTGGGCTGAGATGGGAAGAAAGGGTGACCCCATAGGTCTTTTTCTGGCTTCATCCACCAAGTTAAATCTTGTTTGCATTGGTTTGTTATGTGGCTCTAAAAGGACATAGGGTGATTCGAAGTGGACCATTGTGTTAGTAGAAGCCACTGAAGAAGTCTCAGGTATAGTCTCACCAGGGGAACTACTGCAACTGATGTTGCCATTGATCCTAGAAGTTAAAAGACAGCCTGTGCTGGAACTTCATCTTGAGAGATATCACTCAGAGTTGGGACCTCAGTCTTTCTAATCTGTGGACCTGGAAGGGAGATTAGGCAAGATTAAGTATTGAAAGTTGCTCCTATAAATTCCAGGATTTGAGAAAGAGTCAACTTGCATTTCTTCTTGTTTACTGAGATTCCTAGGTATTTTGCTAGTTTTAGAGTGTAATGTAAGGCTGCGACCAGTACACGCTTGGTGGGGTTGGTAAGGAGCCAATTGTCTAATTACAGAAATACTCAGAATCCTTGCAGTTTCAGGTGAGCTGTTACCACTGCCATGCATTCGGGGGCTGTACAGAGTCCAAACGGCAGCTCCTGGAATTGGTAATGATTGGCTGCCAGGCAGAAGTGAAGGAATCTTCTGGAGCGTTTGTCCATTTTTATGTGGTAATACGCATCCTGAAGATCTACTGAGCACATCCAATCGTCTTTCTCCAAGAAGGGTAGGATAGACTGAACCTTGGCCATCCAGAATTTTGTTTGGTTGGAAATTTGTTCAGAATGCTGAGATCCAAGATCGGTCTCCAGTCCCGTCTTTTTTTGGCACTAAAAAGAACCTTGAGTAAAATCCGGTTCCTATTTGGTCTGGTGGGACTGCTTGGATGACTTTTTTGAAACAGCTTTCGTATTTCTTGAGCTGCTGCTTCCCTCTGACTGGGTGGTACGCTGGAATGTTCCTTAATGGCTTTGGACAAATATTGAAGGGTATGTGGCAACCTCTGGTGATTACATTCTGCACCCAAGAGTCTGAGGTTATTGTTTGCCAGGCATGGTGGTGCAGACAGAAACATCCCCCGACTGCTTCCAGAGTTAAGCAATCGGGCCGTTCTTCGGGAGCACTGGTTGGGTTGTCCAGAGAAAGAATCTCTGGACCCTTGGTTACGTGGACCCCTCTGCCTCTGTAGGGGCATCTTCCAGATGAGTTACCCCTCTGCCCAGGGGATAAACTCGCCATGTGTGTCACAGAAAGGACCCTGGAATTTCATGTGGCACATCTTTCTACTCCTCTGATTCCTAGAGAAGAATCACTGGAGGGTGGAAAAACGCATGCCCATGACAGACAGGGTCTTGCCATCCTTTTCACACCTGGCTAACATGTCTGTCACTTTTGGGCCAAAGAGGGAAGAAGCTTCCACTGCAGCATTAAGAAAGAAGGACTTAAAAGGATCCGCAAAGTCACAAAGGCGCATCCAGGCATGATGTCGCATGACAATGCCTGAACCCACAGCTCTAGCTGTCCCTTTGGTAGTGTGAGAGATTAACCACATGGACGAGTTGGATATAGACTCCAGGGTTGCAAGCTGCAAGGCAACTTTGTCATGTACCTCATCAGAGACTGCTCCTGCTAAGGTTCTGGAGAGTTCTGAGATTAGGTCTCTCTGGAGCCTGGTAGAGTGTGCCAAGTAATTCAAGGACCGAATGGTAAAGGTCGATGAGGCAAACACTTGCTTCTCTAACCTGACTATCTCCCGAGACTCCCTGTTTGGGGGTGGACAGTATGGATCTCCTTGGTGAGCTCTTTCTTAGTGGCCACCGCCGCCACCATATCATCTACCGGTAGGCCTTTGGACCAGTGTGGACTTTCTTCTGGCGGGGACAGAATTTTGTCTGGTCTCAGGGAGATTGGTTCAACGGTATAAGGACTCCTCCATGCACACTGCACGATGAGTTAGACTAGTTCGTCTGCAGGCAGGGTCACCCAAGAAGTAGAAGGTCGAGCACAAAAAGCCTGCAAGAATACAGACTCCTCAGAGGAGGGGTTGGTGGGCTTCGAGCCTCCCAGCTATTTTAAGATTTCCAGTACATCTCCGAAGGAGACATACTCAGGGGGTGACTGTGGGGACTCCTCCCCCTCATCATAGTCCATATCTTCTGTGAGGGATTCTTCATGGGAGAACACATGCTTCCTCTTGCACGATCTCTTGCATGGTACCACCTTGGCGGGAACATCTGAAGAGGACTCAGAAGAGTGGGCGCCCTGTGGTAGGGTATCTTGAGGCTCTTGTGCTCAATGTCCTCATGTGGTGGACTGTATCAGCTACGTTGCAGAAGGGGTAAATGTATGGCACTCCGACGCCAAGGGAACCATCTGTGTGCCTGCGGAGGCAAGGGCCCTCTCCATCACATGGAAAGCTGGCCCACCCGAAGAGGGATGGAAGCCCGAAACTGTGAACGATAACCTCGGAACAGGGGTCACACCATGCTCAGACAAGCCCACTTCCAGGGAAGGAGGCCCAAGAGGACTTGGTGCTGCTGAGACAATGGGAAACACACTGGACGACGCCATAGAAAAAATGGGTGCCACACTAGGGGTCACTGTGCCGGCAGTCCAGTCATGATCCTGTGGATGGCTTGGCTTCGAATGAGTCAATGGCCAAAGGGTCAGCTCTGAAACCACGGTGAGGTCTAGCAGTGGTACCGAAGAAGCTGGAACCAGGATAAGTGTCATTGTCAGGGGCTTTGATACCTCTAAAGAAGTCAAAGGAGGAGTATAAGTAGGAGTCCATGGAGAAAAACCTTCGGCTCCAGGTGGGAGGGAGGGTTTAAAAGGGGTTGTGTTTCCTCTGGCCACTAGAAGCTGGTCCACAAGTCTCACCACATCAAATTCTGAGAGGTTCCTGGAGGAGCAGGTTGATATCCCCAATGGAGAGTCAGGTCACTCCAAGAAGGGGCTACATTGCTGACCAAAGAAGGAGTATGCCATGGGAGAATATTGGGTCAGAGGGGTTGTTTCTCCTTTCAGCACCATGGTCTCATGACCAGTAAGATGCATGGGGGGGGGAGTGACCAGAGCAGGGTAAACTATTTTTGGTGCCAAAAGGGAGATTGGAGTTGATGTAGTAATTAAAGGCGTGGTCGATGCAGTAGGCTTTATCAGCACCATGGGCGGATACTTGCAGTTCTGGAACTGAGGACAGCACCATGGAGGGAGGACATTGGTGCAAAGGTTGATGGTGTCAATTTTGGAATTTTGGCCTTCGGTTCCGAAGACTTAGAGTCAGTGCCATGGGGTGAAGATGGAACTGAATGGCTCTTACATTTGTGTTCTTTCTTGGGAGAGGATGAACCCTCCGACCCAGAAATAGCCTTCACAAAAGGAGTTTTTAGTAAGCCCTTGAGGACTAACTTGTTTTTCCTCTCATTAATCATGCAAGAAATAAAAGCCTTACACATTTCACACAGAGGATGTATAGATAGATGAGGCACACCTAGACAGTAAATGCAAGAGGTATAGGCATCCAAATTTGGCATTTTGTGACCACACTGGGTTGTTGTTGTGTCTTTTGGCTTTTCCCGGTTAGGGGTTGCCACAGCGGAACTCCGGTCCGGTAATGATTGGCAGTTGGTTTTTACGTGCTTAGTTGCCAGCCCTGATGCATAACCTTCAATGAAGGTATGCCCATTCACGCATGTCTCCACGCAGAAGACACTCTAGCTGAGAATCGAACCGGACAGCATCTTACTGTGAGGCGACGCTACCGCAGCACCACCACCGCGGATTTTGCGACCACACTGGGTGCACTGTTTAAATCCAGTTGTTCCTTTCTTTTCCGACATAGTGGAGAAGGGCAATCCAACAATAGTGACACACTAAACCAATTCATCCACACACACACACACACACACACACAAAAAAAAATTATCAACAGAGAAAAAGAAGAAAACTCTAAACTTTTATTTTTAAATAGCTAACTAGACAGATAAAAAGGAGGAAAAAAGGGAGAATACCAGCAATGGTATTAAGGAACTACCTCAGAGGGTAGAGAAAAAGGCCTGTACCAGCGATGGTATTAAAAATACCCAAAACTGGTAAGAAAAGAGAAAGGGAGGCACTAAAGCAAATATGGAAACTAGCGACTAACTAATCAAAAGAGGTTTTAAATGAAAAAAATTCTAAAAACACTTAGTTGAGAGCTGGCTTAACACGTCTTGATAACTACACGGCAAACAAGATCTGAGGTAACAGGGAGAGGGGCACTATGGGTAAAGCTTAGCTCAAGAGTTTTTTGGCTGGCACAAGTTTGTTATAAGGCCAACTTGGTTCCGAGGATGGAACCAACACCCATCAGTAAGGAACGAATTAAGATCAACATCATCAGATTTGTATTTATACTGACCAGAGAAAGTATGGCCAGAATACAAAGTGAAACTCCCCTACTCTTCTTCAGAGCTACCACAGAATCTTTAATACAATACATAAGTACCACCATAGACTCACTCTGTATAATGTCTTCTTTGAAAAACAAAACATCAGGAGTGCAGTATCTCACTTACACATCACTACAGTTTCAGTATTAGTATGGGAATCCAAGTGTCTGTTGTGGGGACAGAACACTCATAATCCTCTAATGCTGCCAGCAGTCACAGGCAAATATATCAGCTACTAAGCCATTTAGTTGGACACTGAATATAATGAAGGCATCTGACTGTTGATTCAGCATTTGTCTGGCGTTTTTGGTTAGCATTGTGGGTATATGAAATTACTTCAGAATTATATTATGGGAGGGGGGATGTAAGTCATCCAAGAGTAAGAAATTATGTAATTATGTTAGCAACAGATCTGTAGTGTGAATAACAGTAAATTATGTGCTGCTGTTAATGATGCATGTGTAAAAATGAGTCAGTTGTTCATTTATAAGCACAGAGAAATGTTTACAAACTAACAATGTCTTGCAAGTTTGTTTTCATTATCTTTAGGAACAACCGTGATACTTAAACAATATAAATGCAGAATATGTTGAGTTCCTAAAATGTTCTCTTATGATATAACTGTTCTAGAAGCATCATTTATATTGTTTAGGAAACCTGGCTCAGTGCAAAGCTTGGATTTAAAACAAAAGTTGAGGATGGGCCCTTCCTAAAAACCTGAGTGAAAGTCACCTTATGCAGTCATGGGTGTTGGGGCTGCTAGGACCACAGAAACTTTAAGGAGTTGAACGTTATGTGATACATTTTATGTCTTATTTCTGAAAGATTGTATAAGAGAATTTACTTGCCAACTATTTTTATTGTTGGCTAGAATATTTAATTTTGAGCCCCCTCCCCCAACAAATGTGTATGCCCACATACAAAAATGGCTGATTCGTTTCTTTTCACATATGCATACATGCATAGTGACACTGCCCTTGACAAGCCATGTCTGTCGTGAGATGTTAGCACACAAATACACACTCAGACTGCATGTCTACCTACAAACACAATGGAAAATTTAACTTCACTTATGACATGTTTTTTGGGTGTTGGAAGTAACCAGAACACAAAGATAAGCCCACATACACAACAGAATACATAATCAAAACATGGTGGCGGGTCACGTAACTTGAACAGCGATACCAAACACAATGTCATTCAGAAGCAGATATAAGCCAGGTTGGGTCACGTAACTAAACCACAGTAACTAGCACAGTAATCCTCACAAACGGAAATGTTCACTCCAGTCTGTAAATCCACATGAGACGCCAATATGCCAAAATCTTCTTTATTAGAACAACTTAAAAACTGAAATTCACAAATAACTAAAAGCGAATTCACTAGTTTAGCGCTTTCATCTGCCAAGCGCAGACTTCTTCAGAACTAGTGAATTAAAACTACTACCCACATTTATAAAACTTTTTTGGCGTCATTTCTGTAGTTGTCTTAAAGCAATATACTATTTGCTGAACATATGCAATTGATTGTTTCCTATTGCGGCAACAGTGTATACATAACTTTTCTTTAACCATCAGTGATTTCATACATTGCTGGATGTTAATACATAAGATGACATGAAGAATAATAATAAAATGTCATAAGAAAAATGAAACAATGTCATAAGAAATAAAATACAATACAATACAATTCTGCATCTTCCTGAAACTATGAAATATACATTTTTTCAAATAATGAAGGATGCCATAAATGCATGAAATATATATATATAAATACATATAAATAATGATACATGTAAATAATGATATAAGCAATGATATAAATAATAAAATAAATTGATAATGTGAATATAAATAGTATAAATATGTAAATATATAAATATATGAACTTATATTGATGTATAATAAATTGATTAAAATTGATTACTAAAAAACAGTATTAAAACCTGATTTCTTGTTTAAAATAGATAAAAATAGGTAGTTGTTTTTTTACTTGGAATTGATTATGAATCCAGTACCAAAAAAGGTTTAATACTAATATATTCAGTGACCCAACCTGGCTTATATCTGCTTCTGAAGGACATTGTGTTTGGTATCGCTGTTCAAGTTACGTGACCCACCACCAGTGTCAACCTTAACCGGTGGAGGAGATTCTTTAGTTGTTTT
This sequence comes from Protopterus annectens, assembly GCF_019279795.1. Classification (NCBI taxonomy): domain Eukaryota; kingdom Metazoa; phylum Chordata; order Ceratodontiformes; family Protopteridae; genus Protopterus; species Protopterus annectens. The sequence goes on from NC_056725.1 coordinate 586,911,082, forward strand.
TCTGCTGTTTATAATCAAAACACGGACTGCTTTTTCACTATGTTCATAAAATATTGCAGGTACTAGTTTATGTTCTTTGCAGCTACACTGTGTCACAGCACAATATGCTCATTCTGATAATGAACATCCACACCTATAGCAAAGAAGTGACATAACATATCTGCAAGTAAAATTGAATGTAGTTAATTCACACATACAAATATGAGCACAGAAACACACACACACACACACACACATATATATATATATAATATAATATATATATATATATATATATATATATATATATATATATATATATATATATATATATATATATATATACATACATACACATATGCCCACAAAATTACACTGCACCAGCCAAGGCAGATCAGTGACTGTTTAACTACGATAAAATAGCAGCAAGGGTTAGCCACTTTTTTCCACAGATGGCCACTGGTACAGTTGTACAGCTCAGATGTCTGACTGTGATAGAGAAAGGGCTACAGTATTCTATTCCAGGTTGTTTCACACAAATGCATGCTAGAAATGGAAAGCCAGGTTAAAGACTGTTTAATATGATCAAATGCCAGCAGAAGTCTATCTTTTTCATCCACAGACTGCTTCCATTCCCACCAATTATAGCCACTTTATTGACTGTGTACACCTCAAACTTCGTATTGTGTCTAAAAAAACACACAATATTGTATTTCAACTTATTTCAAACAAACACAGTTGCTTTGCCAAGCCTTCCACCAGAAGGAAGCAGACAAAATGAGTAGTTTCATGTTGCAAAATATTTTAGAAGACAGTGCTGACCCTTTAAAATTACCATGCTCCATTCCTGAGCATTTGTGTAGTCATTAACTCTACCTGCATGGATACATTCCATAAATCTAACAGATATTTTATTGAAGTGATTACCTTGCACTAGATACAAAAAAGCTACAAATTATTTCATATAATTTTAAATTAAAAAAATAGGTTTCTTACTCACACAATACTGAGCTCTTTAATGTGCTGCTCAGAATGTGTAACACTCGCTCTATCTTTTTTTTTATTTTCCAATTACTCTCTTTATTTTTTGCTGGATCATAAAATAGCTAAAGCTTATCCTAGGAGTCAATGGATGCAAAGCTAGACATAATTAAGAATGATGACTACCCCCATTCAAACTTCAGAAACATGTCCACTGTTGTTTCGGTGGTAAAACATAAGCTCTGGCAGCCAGAAAAAAAGATATGATTTAGCACAAATGGCATTCCATCCTTTTCTGGTTGCCTACTTCATGCTTCATCAAAAATCATGATTTGTACCTGTAATTAAAGTACTTTTTCAAGTAACTGGGGTCTCCAAGAGAGTGGGGCCTTGTGTAATTGCTCACATTGCCCACCTAACACTAGCCCTGCCTTTTTAAGGAAAGCCTTCAAACTTTTAGAAATGTCTGGTTTTGCTTTTCAGAGATATAAGGAGGAAGCTACTAAAGAGGATCTTTTCTTGACATTATGCTTTCCCCACACAGAAAAAAAAACAGACATCTAATCAAGAATTTACCTTTCAGCTCAGATGGAGCCCAGGAGATTTCTAAATTAGAATACTAGGAGTCCCAAATTCATCAGTCTAACCATGCAAAAGCCCACAAGCACATTCATGGATTGAGGCAGAATATGTGTTTCGGGAACAACACAGTTCTGCCTGAATTTGACAGTAAATTTACAAGTATGTTTTTCTACTGTCAACAAAAAAATATTTGCAACTAAAACTATGAATGCCAGCTATATATAGCATATTCCTTTATTTTTTTTATTTTAGTTCAAAGCTTTCCTTTCCTATGCACACAAACAGGATCTCAGGCTCACTCAGTGCTGGAATTTTATTTTAATATTCATATGTAAACCTCCAAGTAGCACATGTGGTTATTGTTGTAGGATGTCTGCAATTTCTATACTCTCTCAGTATGCTGCTTACGCGTTTCCTCCAAGGCTGGCTATTCTTATCGCTTTTCAATTATTGACCATATTTTTATAATGCCAGTGGCCTAAGACCAAAACTGGAAAGAGTGTATTATTCCCTATGTTTCAAAGGAATGCTTAAACAATGACCTATTTAAAAGATGGACAATATCAGTTCTAATCGTGCCTGATATCTCAAAATACTGCTGCATGTACTGATTGTATTGATATGGGTGTAACAGGGACCAACACTGGAAATCTTAAAAATTAGTCAACCACACAAGCAAATAATGTCTGCTGTAAATATGCCCATAAAAGTCTGTGGTGAGACCTGTCGTATCACATGCCAGAATACCTCTAAAGCAAAGCTCCCACCAAATATCCATTTTCTGTTTTAGCAACAGACCTATGTCTGTAGTCTTCTAAACACTTCTGTTCAATTCAGTTAACTTAACTATGACATCTACATTGGCACTAAGAATCTTTCTTTCTGTAACACTTGACTGGCAGTCCTTATGTCTACCTGTCTCCATAGGGGTTCCCCAAGGATCCATCCTTGGACCCCTACTCTTCTCTGTTTTCACCAATAGTCTAGCCCCTGCCACCAAACATGGCACACTCATACAATATGCAGATGACTCAACCATCATCTTCTCAGCCCAGTCCCTACCCAAACTGCAAAAAGTCACACAGGAAGCCTTTTCCTGTTAAAACTTGGTTATCTGATGCCCAATTAATACTCAACCCAAACAAAACTAAACTACTCATCTTCCAACCCACCAAACATACTCAAAACAACTCTCACTTTAACATCACAGCAAAAGACAACACCACTATATACCCAACTGAACACACCAAATTGCTAGGAGTGGAAATAGACAAACTAAAAAAGTCCACAAAAAACTAGGAGCAGTATACAGAAATAAGCAACTTCTCACCAAAGCAGCAAAGATTTCAATAGCAAATTCCCACCTTATCTCCACCCTACTTTATGCCTGTCCAGTATATACCAACCTAAGGAAATGCGATCTAAACAAGCTACAGACTTGCTACAACAAAATCACCAAATTCGCCACAGGGGCATCCTACCGTGGTCACCACTGTCTCTCACTTGCTGAACTGGACAGGCTTGAACTCCCTCACCTCCTTCAATGGTATCAAATCTCACTCGCCCACAAACTAGTAAATCATCCACTAAATGTCCCATCCCTCCAGAATCTACTCCAACCCTATCGCACCACAAGACCACTAAGATCCAGCAACAAAAATCACTTGCAGATCTCTAAAGCCAATAACTCTGCTGTGGTGAAGCACTATTCTCTTGCACCATAGCCAAATTATGGAACTCCCTGCCACCCACAATTACCTCCATACCATCATGCACCCACTTCAAAACTTTACTAAAAGCGCACCTAAAAACATACTGACTATGCCCTTGCAACTCCCACTCTAATATCACCCTCCCCATCCAACCACTACCTTTCTTTCCACTCCACTAACTACCTTGATTATAGCAAGCTGAGATGCTCATAAGCCAGTACTTATTATACAGCAGGAACTTCTTCTTGTAACATTTGTTAATGTCTGTTATGTACTTCACAGACAAAGATTCTAGTTGTCTACTGATGTACTATGTTCTTCATCTGTAAATATGTTGAAGTAATTGCTATGTAAATTGTTAATCGCTATGTAATCCAATGTAAATACTGTCTGTTTATTTTAACTGTGGAGCTTTTCTCCCCGGGCCTCCACTGAACATGGACCTACGTACAGTTGGACACTCCCGGTCAACAAATATAAATACAATAAAATAAAATAAATATGTGCTCCATAGCTTTGCAGACCAAGCTAGTCAGCAAGCACACTACCCTGGACTGAATACTAGTCAGTAAGAGCCCCCAGTTATATATAACAGGCTGCTTATCAGGTAGCCTCAGTGATCACTCCCCAACATTCCTACTCAAAAAATACCTATACCAAGCTAAACCTGTTATCTACCATCAAATACGTAAAAAACGAAACTTTAACCCACTCACATTCATCTCATCCCCCAAAGAATGTAACTGGCATCCTCTAAAGTACCTCAGTCTTGATGACGCAGTTGAAATTTTTAATACTAACTTCCTGAGCATCCTTAATTACCATGCCCCCACAAGACTTTCCAGAATCAAAGCACAACCCTCCCCATGGCTACAGAAAACCACCAAGTGAGAAATGAAAAACAGGGATAAAGCCTGGGAGCACTGATGCAAAACCAAAACCCCCTCAACTAGACAGAAATTCCTAGAACTACACAACAGAGTCAAAAAGCTAATAAAACAGGACAAATTCCAATACTACCAGTCTGCCCTAGTCTCCTCCCAACACAGCCACAAAAAATTCTGGTCCTCCATAAACTCCATCCTCCACCCAGGTAAAGTCAGTACCCCTCCTACTGACATCCCTCACTCCTCAGAAAATATTGCTACCTCATTTAACACACACTTCACACAAACCATACTATCACTAGCTAAACAACACAACCCCCCTCCCCTCCAACCCACACCTTCAACTAGTAATCTCCCCACTGCCTTCTCTTTTTCTCCTGTACCTACCTCCAACATAAAAAAACTCTTAACTAAACTTAAGCCCACCAGATTAGCAGCAGACAACCTCCCAAGTGAATATCTACAAATCGCAGCTGATGCTCTGGCCTACCCAGTATCCATCTTGATTAACCAATCTCTGTCAGAAAGTTATCTTCCCACACTGTGGAAAGTATCACATATAATTCCCCTCCACAAAGGCGGACCCTCCACAGAACTAACCAATTACCGCCCCATAGCTATTCTCTCTCCACTCACCAAAATACTAGAGAGATGCATACACTCTCATGTCTCAGGCTACCTCCTTACTAACAACCTCCTTTCCAGTACTCAGCATGGTTTCCAACCAAACCATAGCACCACCACTGCCTTACTCTCCTTTACTAACACTATCCTTCAGCATAAAAACAATGGCTATCTCTCCTCTGCTACTTTCCTAGACCTATCTAAAGCATTTGACATGGTCCCACACAAACAACTTATCTCTGTCCTCAATAACCTATCCGACTCACAATCAGTCACCAACTGGTTTCAGAGTTACCTGTCTGACCGCCAACAATCCGTTGTATAGCAGAATGACATATCTCCCCAACTACCTGTCTCCATAGGGGTTCCCCAAGGATCCATCCTTGGACCCCTACTCTTCTCTGTTTTCACCAATAATCTAGCCTCTGCCACCAAACATGGCACACTCATACAATACGCAGATGACTCAACCATCATCTGCTCAGCCCAGTCCCTACCCAAACTGCAAAAAGTCACACAGGAAGCCTTTTCCTCTGTTGAAACTTGGTTATCTGATGCCCAATTAATACTCAACCCAAACAAAACTAAACTACTCATCTTCCAACCCACCAAACATACTCAAAACAACTCTCACTTTAACATCACAGCAAAAGACACCACCACTATATACCCAACTGAACACACCAAATTGCTAGGAGTGGAAATAGACAATAAACTAATATTTGACATTCACATATCCATGACCATAAAAAAAGTCTACAAAAAACTAGGAGCGCTATACAGAAATAAGCAACTTCTCACCAAAGCAGCAAAGATTTCAATAGCAAATTCCCACCTTATCTCCACCCGACGTTATGCCTCTCCAATATATACCAAACTAAGGCAATGCGATCTAAACAAGCTAGAGACCTGCTACAACAAAATCGCCAAATTCACCACAGGGGCATCCTACGGTAGTCACCACTGTCTCTCACTTGCTGAACTGGGCTGGCTTGAACTCCCTCACTTCCTTCAATGGTATCAACTCTCACTCGCCCACAAACTAGTAAACCATCCACTAAATGTCCCATCCCTCCAGAATCTACTCCAACCCTATCGCACCACCAGACCATTAAGATCCAGCAACAAAAATCACTTGCAGATCACTAAAGCCAATAACTCTGCTGGTAAAGCACTATTCTCTTGCACCATAGCCAAATTATGGAACTCCCTCCCACCCACAATTACCTCCATACCATCATGCACCCACTTCAAAAATTTACTAAAAGTGCACCTAAAAACATGCTGGCTATGCCCTTGCAACTCCCACTCTAATATCACCCACCCCATCCAACCACTACCTTTCTTTCCACTCCACTAACTACCTTGATTATAGCAAGCTAAGATGCTCATAAGCCCGTACTTATTATACAGCAGGAACTTCTTCTTGTAACATTTATTAATGTCTGTTATGTACTTCACAGATAAAGATTCTAGTTGTCCGCTGATGTACTATGTTCTTCATCTGTAAATATGTTGTAAGTAATTGCTATGTAAATTGTTAATCACTATGTAATCCAATGTAACTACTGTCTGTTTATTTTAACTGTGGAGCTTTTCTCCCAGGGCCTCCGCTGAAAATGGACCTATGTCCAGTCGGACACTCCCGGTCAACAAATATAAATAAATAAATAAATAAATAAATAAATACTGTCAACCATGCCCTCACTTTTCCAGGCTTTTTTGGTTGAAGTTGTAACTATAGGTGATGCCTAAGGTGTACAGCCTGATATTTTTTTCAATTGTACTCAACATTTCCAACATCCCTAACTCCTACTATCCTTTTTGTGTTCTGCACTGAAAGAAAATATTTTTCTTAGTGGCTGAGATACAGGTGTTATATCAGGATCCATACTCAACTTGACATGACAGGTCTTCATTTTGCCTGTACCATCTACCTGACACTAAAGTGCACTGCTTTTGTTACTGCTACTGCTTATGTTGCTCAGTATTTACAGCACTCCAGTGGCACAGCTGTAGGATAACAGACCACTCAAGTGCAGTTAAAATTACTTTTGTGACTGTCATGCACTCTGGCTTCTTCCTCAAAATGAAGTCTCATGCAAAGAGACACTGCAAAAATATAGGCATGCATTTCGCACTTTCAATCTGCGGGAAGGGCTAAGACTTAAGTCTTTTTTAAATGCATTTGTCACTATGCCTGCAGATGCACTTGAATCTAGTAATATGCTCATATCCGGGTTCATTATCTTTGCCATTATGTCTGGCACACTGCACTAATATCATTCTTATATTCAATGTATATACACAGATATGGTTCAGCTTTGTCCCCAACTTTGTTCTCTCTTTTTTTACCCCATTAAATATATTTATTTATTTATATTTCTTTAATTTGTTAACCAGAGTAGAGCACTGGTTCCCATTGGACCCATTTCAGTCTCTGCCAGGGGAAAACACAATAGTTACACACTAGTTACATGACATTATATGAAAAGTGAATGATAAAATGCAATATATACATATATTATATACAAAGTGACTGTCACAGCTGGCTTGAGGAATAAAGGCAACATATAAATGATATAAACAGAATGAGTGAAAAACACAATATATACATGCATTATAAACAGAGTGAAAATCCGAGCTGGCATGCTGAAAGAATCATAATCAAAATAGAGTCAGAGCAAGGTATGTAGATGGAAGAAGGGAATGAAGAGTTATAAGACTAGACAGATAGCAGCTGCATTTTCCTGGAGTCTTGAAATGTGTTTTCATTTTTAAACAGAAAATGGGTTAAGAGGAATGATCAAGAAAAGAATGGAGAGATTCCCCCTGTTTGGGACCAAGCACCGAGAAAGCACGGGCTGTGCAGCAAAGCCTAATGTGAAAGGTTTGAAGGAGAGGACATGAGTGATTAAGATGCCTCAGGTTGTAAGTTGGTGCATCTCTGAATAGTCTGGAAACTAGTGGAGGGAAGCTGTCATTCTTGATAAGTTTAAATAGTTGAGAGGTAAGAACAGTCAGCATATTTTTTCATAGGCAGCCAGTTAGCTTTTTCAATGCTTTTTCAGTGATGTTCATTTCTTGGGGAGACAGTGATGAATCTGCCAATGATATCTGAAATGGACTGAATGGTGGATACATTTCTTTTAGAAGCTGCAGCAATTGGTGGGAGACAGCAATCTGGCCGAACCAGCAAGATATCCTTATCTATGAGATTTCTACAAGGTCAGGTTAGAAAAGGGGAGATCCTATTAGCCCAGAATAGGACAGTGTTGATTTTGTGTATGGTCTGGATGGAGTTGGAAATTGAGGAAGGGTCAAACCAAATCCATAGGTATTTAAATGGAGTGACATTTTCAACAGTGTTATTAAGACGATAGAGAATTTTCAGAGGCCTGGAGATAGAAGTGACCTTTTGCATAGTGCCAAAAAGCATTGCTTTTGTTTTAGAGGTGTTTAGCAGTAGTAGTTTAACACTGACCCATTGAACAAGGGCATGAAAATCAGCCTGACATTTGAGCTCAAGAGAAGAGGCATAATGTTTAATGTGGAATAGGACCATGTCATCAGTATAAAGCATAACAGGAAGATGGGGTAAGTCAAAAGGAATCAGAATAGATCCACACCTTTCTGCAGAGGGACTGATGCAGAGGTTGGTGAATTGAAATTAACTGAAAAGTGTCAGTTAAAGAGGTAGTTTTCAGGGCAGTATGTCATCACTAATGTCTATTTCAGTGAGAGGGTCTAGGAGAACTGAGTGATTGATAAGATCAAAGCCTCTGGCAAAGTCAATAAAAATTGCTCTAGTAATTAGGCCTTTCTCGAGTCTAAGATGAATGTTGTCACCAAGTGTGCAGATAGCTGTGGATGAACTGCAATCAGTCCAAACGCCAAGCTGCTTTTGAGAGACAAGGTTGACGTACTGCGTAAGTTGCAAATAAAATAATTTTTTGCAGAATCTTTCCTATGCTAGGAGAAGAGAAATGGACCAAAATTCTGATGGATTGGAGGGACTGGGGTTCTTATGGAATGGTTTATAAAGGCAATCTTCCAGATATTAGGCATACTGTTAACTGAAATGCACAGGTTGTAGATGTGTTTCAATGGGGTTTTGATATTGTCTCTGTTGTCTCTACAGTGATAAATAAACCATGGGTGAAGGCTGTCAGTACCCGGGGGGGGGGGGGGGGGGCTATCAAGTTTAATCTATTCAAGTACAGGGTAGATGTCCCAGAATGTGACACCTGTGAAGTATACATTTTGCCTCTCTGCTGTGACCTTCCATTTCTACGGTTATATTTGTGTACCTACTAGAGATGCACTTTAATCCTGATTAAAGTCTGCTAGAGTCTTCTGGTTCTGGTAACTGTGCTAGAGACCTGATTTCTTTTTTAATCCTGATATGTATCTCCCAATTCCATTAATCTCGTTGTGAGCAACTGAATCCAATACCTTTGGGTGTGAATGACTTTGCTAGTCCTATTAGGTCATTATAACTAGGTTGGTCTTTCTCATAGTCTCAACTTTATTTAATCCTGCAGCATGGTACCTGGGTTTGTTAATCCTGTTAAGGCTCCTGAATGTTTTCTTTCCCTCACTGACCTGAGCACACAGAAGAGCTATGTACTCTCAGTGGCTGCTCATTTATACACACTCAGGACAACATACTGCCATCTCTGCACGCAAATACTCACAGGTCTACAAACTATATCTAAGCAAACATGTGGCAGCAGGAAATCTTTCTCCCATCCTGCAGAAAAAGTGACCCAAACTAACTGCTCTCCTCAGCAGATGCTCTGGCACATGGCCTGCAAAATGAATGTGGGTCACTGGTGGCGTGACTGGAAACCTTGGTCCATGTCGCTGGTTCAACAGATGATTGTATTAACCCTGCTAAGGATCCTAAGTCCATTAATCTTGCTGGAAAAAAAACTGTATAATGTCATCCTTATTTGTAGCAAATGAAGAAGCCCCTATGCTATAATATTCCTGATCCACCAAATTAGTTTGTAGCTTGAAAACCTAGGGATGTTGAGACTTTGCAGAATATAGGTCAGGAATTATTTTGTTTCACATGCACAAAGGTAACAGCTGAAGTACATCAAATATCAGTGTTTCCAATTTTTCATCTTTATCTTTTATACAGTGCTGATGTGATACTGGATAATTATGCTAAAAAGGTAAAATGTGCAAACCTGTGTTAATTCCCAGCAAAACTGAAACATGTGCTACAGGTTACAAAAGCAAATGCAGTGAACAGAAAATGCTACAGATCCTACAAACTCAGCTCAGTTTGACTTACCTAGCTTCTCTACTTGAACCCCTCCTGGAACCATCTGAAGCAGGATTCTTGCTGTCTCTTTGATCAGTGGGAATGCAGAAGACAGAATAATTATTACCATAATGATTGTCAGACCAGGATCTACATAGCACCTCCAGTCGCAGTCACCTTCTCCTGGTAATATGTAGAAAATAGTGGCAGCCACAACTACCACCACTGAGCCCAGGGCATCCCCGAGCACATGCAACAGTACACCTGAAAACAATGAAAACAACAATGCAAGTGAAAGAAGCACACAGACGAATGCACAAGGCATGGGGGCACTAAATGTAAAAAGTGTGGCAGCTATGTCACCCAGTGACTACAGTCCCCCGGAATATTATGCTGCTGTTTTGTTATCTTTAATACAAAAGAAGGGTCAATAACAACTTTAATCTCATCAGCATAAACTGTGCTTCTCTGATTGCTATTTAAAAAAGAAGACAGATTAGTATATTTAATTTTCTGGTGTACACATGAGACAAGCTTATACCTCAAAATAGTTTAAACTCCATGTCATCTGCATGAAATTGCATAGAATATCCAAACAACAGTAAAAAGGAAATTATTTTTTATCAGTAGAAAAGATTTATCTAAAAATTCAGGTATTACATTTTCACTTCCAAAATGCAACAAAAGTTATTAAAACCAGATACAAAGAAAACATGTTTATTGGAGATAAGGGGCCAAAAAAGTTTACGTAAAGCACTATTCAAAACATTTATACAGATGACTACAGAATTCTGCACATTTAGGTGCATAAAATAGTTCCCCATAAAACACTAGTCAAAACATTTATACAGATGCCCACAAATTTAGTGTCCAGGTACAAAAACAATGTATATAAAGCACTAATTAAAACATTTATACAGATGCCTACAGAATTCTGCAAGTTTATATACAGCTTGTGTAAAACAGTAATCAAAACATTCATAAAGATGTCTACAGAATTCTTCTTAGTTGGGTTGAATTGACAATGATACAAAAATGGTATTAATGCACAAAATAAAATAACCAGCATGACTTGACAGCATGAAAAAAATAACAAAAGAACACAGAAATAAAACAGAAGGGTCATCCTTATATGACATGAGATGAAAGCACTCAACTTTGTAATATTGGTCCTTTTGTTTTACTTCAGTGCTTTTTATTGATATTAAGCGTCATGGAATTTTTCATGCCCACCTGATCTTCCACCAACTAGGGCAAGTCTGGCCTTAGTTTACCTTTTTTAATTGAAGGATAGCACCTCAGGAGTGTAACACCCCACTTAGGCCTCATTGTAGTGTCAGTACTGAAACATTAATACAAGAATCTAGTGTGAGAATAGAACTCACAGCCTTTTAATATTCCAGAACCAAAGGTGAGTGTGCAACCTTATGAGTAGACTTCATGGACAAAGAGGTTATATTATCCCTCTGTAGGTCCATGGTCAAGCCCAAGCTGAAATACATTACTGTTGTTGTCCATGTAGGAATAAAGATATCTAGCTATTCTAACAGGTGCAAAGATAAAATCTAGCAGAGTAATAAACACAATATAGGAACATTTTAAAAGAAGAAAAATGTGTTGCCACTTAAGGATAACCAAGAAAGGGGAGAGACTCAATACTGGGTAAAAAGAGACATAGAGGACAGTGTGAATGTAGAAAGCTCAAGAGGAAAGTCAAGGAAGCAAGAAGGCATTCCTATCAGATTAAGGGTGTAATATTTATCTTATACATGGAAACAGTAGTGAATAAATGGAACAGTTTACCTATGCAGGTATTGTAAGACCACAATACCTTTGAGTAAGGTCTGTAATGGGTGACAGGCTAGGAAATGGCCAAAGGAGGGGCATCTGAAAGGCATTAGCTGCAGAAATAAGATAGATTACAAAGACAGTTTGAAAGATACAGAATGGGACAGATTAACATCTATCAAGCCAAACCTCAACTTTTTTTACAACATAAAAAATAATTTTGTAGAATTATTTTATACACACACACACACACACACACACATATATAAAGCGTATCTCACATCTCGCAAGTGTATCTCATTTAAAGAAAAGCTAATTTTAGGTAATAAAAATCCCTGTTCAACACTGAAAATGGTTGTTTCATGCTCCCTGTTGAGATCTGTGAGTAAAAATCCTTAGTAGGTAATAACTCAATCCTATCATGCCATCAACAAATAAAGTACAAAGCAGTCCATTTACATCATGTTAAACCTCTCAATTGTTTTACATTTAGAGAGGTACTATTTATCCCTGGTTGACTAAAGACTCAAGAGTTCTGATGTAACATTTAGCATTCAAGTTTAAAAAATGGATTTCAGTTGTTGACATTCCGTCAACATACATCTGTTCTGTCACTAGTGAATTTCAAAAGTCACCTGCATATCACTCTGTTAATGCCACCAATTCATGTATACTTATGGTTTTAAATGAATGTGACATTTCACTCTACAAAATATTTGCAGCTTTTCTCATGAAAAGCTTTAGTTAGAGCTGATAGCAAAGAGTGTACTGTGCACTCAGCAATAACACCGATGCAAAACAGTAATAAACTTCTTAGCCTTTGATCTCATTTAGACATGTATTTCTGAAAAATCCGAAGTGCTATATTAAAGTATTCTTCTGGAGAATCACTTCAGTAAAATATTTTAGTAAGTGCTAAGAAACAGTGGCATTAGTTTATTTTAATAACTTTTTATTGAGCAAGGAGTACTGGTAGTGTTGCCTGGAGCTGTTGGAATTACTGTCTGAGTTTTTGATTTGTGGGAAGTACTCAGTATGCCTCCCAAATGGAAAGGCGGTGAGGCGAAAGGTGGTGGAAAAGGAGGAGCTTCTGGTAGCGATGACTATTAAAAAAGCACAAGGTCCAAAAGAAGGAGGAAATGCAGTGAAGGTGAGGTAAATACTGTGTGAAAAGCACAGTAAAGTCATGGAAGCTATGGAAAAACTCAAGGCTGGTGTTCGCTTCAGTGAAGTGGCTTCAAGGTACAGCAAGGAGAAAGCCCGGCAAAGTGGTGACCATGGCTGAATGACCAGAGGCTCCATGGTGGGACCTTTCCAAGAAGCTGCATTTACTCTCTCCATTAGCAGCATGGACAAGCCTGTATACACTGACCCTCAGGTCAAGACCAAGTTTGGCTACCACATCATAATGATGAAAGGAAGAAAATAGATGAAAATACCAATTTCCAGACATGTTCCAAGTTTACAGATAAGAATTTAGATCACAGTTAATATCTGTATCAAGTATGCAGCTCTGCTGACACATCACTCAGCAGTCTTGTTTGCTATATATACAGTATACATATATAAGTACATATGTGTATGTGTAAATGTGAGTATGCGAGTCGCCCCTGAAAAAAGGCTTCCAGCCTAGTGGGACTAACCTGGTCGACAAAGGATAAATAAATAAATATAATAAATACATATTTCTAAATATTTTCTGTGTTCTTAAATTAAACAAATCAGGTATAACATATTTGGTCCTGACACATACTTATACCTACACATTAAGGTGGGTAACAACTTACTATAAATATTCAGTGAAGTTGCAGTATCAGCCGCCATTATCCACGTGTACTAGGACTACATACCATTCTACTAATTAAGATAATATAACTTTTGGGACAGAATCCCATCTCCTGTCCTCAAAACATCAGTTCCTGTATTTATACACTATGAACAACCATAGTTACAGGTATTTTTTTTATGAACGACTATAGTTACAGGTATTTTTATTTATTTATTTTTGTTTATTGAGTTTTTTCAAGCCTTTCAACACCAGAACTGCTCTGCCTCATGATTTAAAGGAAAACTCCACCCTAGAACTAAAAAAACTCAGTTTTTTTCACTTGTTTCCCGACATATTTTAACACCTCAAAATAACTTGAAGTGCTTTAGTTGTAATTTTAGCCTGTTTTCCACAACATATTTACCAATGGGGCTTGATGTATCAACGTGATCTTGTTCTTCCTCAACCCTTTCTCTTTCCCATAATGCTTTGTATGACTCATGTCATACATAAGGAAGTCACTGTGAATAAGTTGGGAGGGTGGCCTAATGGTTAAGGTGTTTGCCTTACAAACACAAGGTGCAGGGTTTGAGTCTCACAACGGATAATTGGCTAAGCTTAAAATGGCTCGCAAGGGCAGTTAGCTTAGTAAGAATCTATGAATCTATGATGGGATTTGTGTGAGTCACTGTCATCTTCTAGTATACCATCTGTAAAAGGACTGCTTCTTTTCTGTCTGTAATCACCCTCATTTATGTTTGGCTCAGAGCTTGTTTTACACAATACCTAGAAGTCATCCAACTACAGCTGGAAAAGTAGCTAAATTTCAGACCTTTGTTCAGGGTTTTCTTTTGCAGTCCAAGAGGAACCAACAGTCCCCTCCCCCCACACTACTGCAGGGGTGTTAAAACTGTCACTGCACTGAGAGACCCTTGCAGAATCAAGTGCAATTGACAGCTTATAATGGGAAGGAAGAGACTTCCAATATAAATCTCTTTCCCTCTGCCTGCATGCTGCAGTAGGAAGATCTATTTATTTAAATAGTTTCATTATCTTTTCTGGGTGCAAGTAGTAGAAAATGCTTGATTATTCTGGTTTGTTTTATTGCTAGTAAACAACTGATTTACTCATTACTATAGCCAGTATTATTTGAAAATCTATATAGTCTGGTATGTTTGTTTTAAGTTAATAAGTTATTTGGGAATTCTAGCAGTGTATGATTTTCAGTTCTGAGGAAGTCCCATTGATTTGAACAGGATGAAAGTGCTTAACTTATTTTTTGTATTGCTTTTAGTATATCAATTAAATAGTTCTAGTTTGTACTTTTGGAAGTGTCGCAACCTTGTGGTCCGGTACTTTTGGAAGGAATTTGGTTCTGGCTTACTAGTCATGCGAGCAGTTCTCAGTGGTTTGTTTTTAAACATTTATGAAAATATCTGGTATGGAAGGCATGAATTTAGTACTAAGAATTTTGGTGAATTTACATATTATTCCCCAAAGTACAATAACCGGGCTAGACTGGCCAGAAATTATATTTCACAAAAACATACGGATTTAATTGAAAGTTTCCATACACATCTTTTAACTATTTTAGAGTACGTGCCAATAACAGCCAAGATATAAATGCAGGATAATGAGGCAAAAATGAAACACTGGCACTTCCCACCTACCTGTTAAAATAGAGGAATTTAAGGAATGGATACTGCAAATTGAGAATTAATAAGGAAAATGGAATTTTTTTTCAGAAGTTATAGCTAGTGAATGTGATAAAATGAAACTGGAGTTTAAAAATAGGGTAGAAATAAAAGAAAACTAGATATGGCTATAAAATTAACAAGATTATTTGGATGGGCTGACAAAGGATAAAGTATTGCAGAATAAGGGAAATCTCACAGAACAAGAAGAGGTGCAACAGCAGAGTGCTAAAGAGAAAATAAGGGAGTATCTGGATAACATGCATGAGTTTAGAAAGATTGCCGTTAAACATTTTTTTTTAATAACTCCAGAACACAAAAACTCTTAGCACAACCACTTAGGCAAGAGAAAGTAGAAAGGGTTGTTGCCTAGGTAGGGAGCCTATAACAAGAACAATAACCAGAGATCCTGCAGAGATACTAGAGATATTTTGGAAATTTTATGAAGATCTGTACAAAGCAGAGAGAGATGTGGAAATCAAGAAAAAGTAAAAATGGAAGTATTTATGGAAGACTTAAATATGCCAAGGTAGATGAGGCTCAACAATTAACAGATAAGATAGGAAGAGATGAGATAAAAATTGTGATGTATAATCAATCTGCAGGAAACTCTCCAGGAAAATATGGTATTAATATGGAAGTCTGGAAGCTAGGAGGGAAGAAAGTGATAAAGACTGGAAGGTTCCGTTTAACAGTATTTTAAAAGGAGGGGAAGCACCAACATCCTGGAATAAAGTTGTGGTGGCTTTAATAACTAATGACAGTAAAGACCCATCAGACCCAACTTCATATAGGCCCGTTTCAATTTTAAACCATGATTGCAACACGTTTGATCTATAATAGTTACAAGAATGGCAAAGGTGTTGACAAAATTGACAGATGTGGATCAATGTGATTTTGTGGAGGGGAGGCCAACATTTCACATTAATAGAACAATGATGATCCAGAGGTAAGTAGAATGTAAGAAAATGTGGCTGTTGTTGGTGGGTCATTTTATGCAAAGAAGGCATTCAACAGATTAAGCTGATATTTTATTAGCAGAGCAATAGAAACATTTACATTCCTCAGTGCAATGATAAAGTTAATTAGGGGGACATATGAGGGATCAGAGTCAAAAATTAAAGTGGGAAGGTTCCTCTCTGATAAGTTGTGTCTGAACACAGGAACCAGACAGGAGTGTCTTCGTTCACCTTTGTTATTTGCATTTTATTTAGAGCCATTGGCAAAGAAATTAAAGGAATCAGAAATTCAACGATAAAAATGGCATGATAATAAAGAAAAGTTGGCTTTATTTGCAAATGGTATTATTCTGTATCTGATAAATCCAGAAAAGGACATTTCAGTGTTGTGGAACATTCTAAGACAGTTTAATGTTTATTGAGATACAAACACAGAGCAAAGGCTATAGCAGTAAACTATGTACCCAAACATGAATTGGTTCAGCAATACCCATATTTATGGAGATACAATAAAAATTAAGCATTTATGAGTATGTGATAAAAAGGATTTTGTTATGGCAACTAAGGATAAGTGGTAAGAGACTAAACAAAAGATAATACAAAAACTAAGAAACTGGAAGCTCTTGTTTATGGAAATGGATAGCAGGATACATGCAGTAAAGTGTTTTTGATCCCTTTAATTTTATACACAGGTCAGGCACATTTTTATCAACCACAGGAGAAGTTGTAGACTATAACTAATAAAGAGTTGAAGGATTTTGTCTTCGAAGAGAAGAAGACAAGGGTCAAGTGAGATAAGCTGATCCTTCCAATAGAACAAGGTGGTTTAGGATTACCTAATTTGAAAGGATATTTTACGGCTACACAGTTAAGGCTCACATACATAGCACAAGCAGAAAGTTATAATTCAAAGTTGAAAGGGATGATGATGATGAAGCAAGTGGGAATTTCAAAAAATAAGGAGAAAGTGGGATTTTGGATCCAGACCCTTAAGGAGATAGCCATACAGAATATTATATTCATAAAGTAGTAGAAAGCATTCTAAGAACTAAGCCAATGTAAGAATGGGGAAAGGAGATTCTGCCAGTAGGGATGACTACAATTAGAAATACAGAGAAAAGGCAAGAGGAGACTGGAATTTGCTTGAAAAAATGGCAAAGGGTCCAAGGTATTGGGAGCAAATAACTAAAGAGGGAAAGGTAATAGACTAGGAAGTGGCTAAGAAGACATTTGGACTGCAGGCTAGAGACCGCCTTCCCTATCAGAGACTGGTATTAGGCAAAGAGAAAGGGACAGGTGAAGCATATGTGAAAGACCTGCTCTCGTAGAGATTTTAGTTGCATTTAGAACAATAAAATGCTGTTAAAAAAGGATAATTAGTAGGGCATATAAAATATGGCATGATAATTATAGGACTCAATCAGGGGAGGTTAGAAAAAAAATTGGAATATTTAGGATTTTTGCTTGTAAGTGTTTACAAAAGTATTTTTATACCTCAAGCAGACTCTAAAGAAATTTTCCTCAGGTAGATGGCAAATGTTGGAGGTATTATGTGGAAGAAACAGGTAACTGGGAACATATGTTCTGGAAGTGTAATAACTTGGCAGCCTTTATAAATTCCCTGCAGCGTACTCTGTCAGAAACGTATGGTGAACAATCAGTGTGTAAACATTGGCTCGAGATTACTGTCATTGCTGAAGTGACACGCTGATCCCATGTGCAAAATGGGAAAAGGGGTTGTGGCTGGATGGATGAAATGGATATAACTAAGGAAATTACTTTTTTTAGCTGGGATACATGATCTGAATTGCCTAAACATAGTAAGGTCTTGCTAAGCTTAACTTTGGTGGCTGTCAAAAAAACAATTACTAGAAAATGGAAATCAAAGTCTAAACCAACTGTATTCAAAGAACTGAATGTTGTAACAGAAACAAAAGAACTGAAAGAATGTTTAGAAAAGAATAGGGGCAAACTACATAGAAAAAATGGAAATTGTGGAAACAACACATGCAGAATATTGTATTGGAGGAAGAGTAAGGTTTAAGGGAAGGCATGAATTGAGCAATTTATATAGTACTGAATTGATGATAATTGTATAAAAGCATGTATGTGATGTCCAATGTTTGTAACTGTGAAAATGTTAACATGGCTTTTCTTATTTTATATAAATGTATGCCTGCCTATGTCTTAAGTGATAATTCAATAAAAATATCTAGGAAGACCCCCCCCCCAATTTGGTTTGCATATGTGAGATTCTGCTCTGTATTGTTTAGCTTGACTGCTACACAATATTGCTCTGATTAAGTGAAGAATGCCTGTAGAGTGAGAATGTGCTGAGAAGATATATCCCATGCTAACATGACTAGTCTGCAAATGGGGTATGACATGGTTTCCCCAGCTTGAAGATGTATCACTTTACCATGGTATTGTCTGAAACAACTTGAAGACATCCTGGGGACAGAAGATTATTCAGATTGTTGAGTGCCTTGCTCAGGACAAGCATGTCTTTCATATTTATGTGCTTGCATCTGTCCTAGGTGTCCCACACACCTTGCACTATTATATTCCCTGAAACTGCTCCCCAAGCAAAGTCTGAGTCGCCTGATATGACTGAGTGTTTGGGAACAGGGAAGGATAAGGGGAGACCTACATTTAGAGATATTTGCTGTCTACATCAACTAATTTTTCTACTGACAAACCACAGCACTTGGATTTGAAATAGCAAGGGATGTTGATGCTGGGACCAAAAAGACTTCAATTTTATCTTTCTTATGTAAAGTGTTGCCAGGGTTATCGTAAGAATTATAGATGTCATGATACCCAAAATCCTGAGGTATTCTCTTGCAGCGATAGAAATCTGAGTGGGAACCTTGGACATAGAACTAGATATAGATCTATTTTTGCCTGTGGAAGAGCAGTTCTTTTAAATGAGGTGTCCAGCTGACACCTCAGGAACACAATCCTGTGTGAAGGAGTCGAAAAAGGACTTTTTGCATATTCTCTTGGAATCCCAGCCTATGTAAGAGATCTCTAACCCAACTGAAAAATTTAGGCTCTTCAAAGATAAACAGATCTTCTAAATATGGGGGGTTGATACCCTGTAGCCTGCAATAATGTATAACTGGAGCTAGCCACTATAACCGTAATGAATTTCTGAAACTATATGTTGCCAAAGAGAAAAATGAAGATTCAAACTTTCTGGCAGGGAAAAGGGACTGCCAGGGTGGGAGTGGGAAAAAAGTCAATTACATAGTCAAACTGACTAGTACGACTGTCCTAGGTTTTAGGGGTTCCTGAATTAATTTTGGAACACCCTAGCCATTGTGCCAAAACAGGATAAGGATTAGAGAATCCCTAGAAAAATAAGGCAGAAAATCTCAGAGATTCCCTGATTCAACTTACCCCTTTCATCACACTTTCTAATCACCTCAGCAGCAAAGGAACCTCTATTCAAAAGTAAAAATAAAATCTCATTATTCACATCCTCTTGGCAGGTTCTGAGAATGCAGCCAGGCAAACCTCCTCAAAACAGTACCAGAGGCCATATTCCTGAAAGAATTATTAACTGAGTCATACACACACACTGTAAACAGAGAGCAATGACTAGTACAATAGAAAAAAAACTAAATAATTTAAAGCAGATGTTTCCTCAAAAGAAGAAACTGCACACCTAATATTAATTATACTATATTGAATAGTCAGAATCAAATTTAACATGTCAGTCTGACAATTCAAGAGTCTGAAAATCAAAGTTGCAGAAGCATACACTGTTTTCCTGTACCCATCAATAATCTTTCCATCCTTATCAGTAAGAGTAAGCTAGAAATTAACTAACTGTTTAGCAGGAGTATGGATAAATAAAACTTTAGCTTCCAGGCCAGGTTTGGGAAGACTGAGGAACTTTATGCATTCTACTTAACTTTTTAGGGGCAGCAGGCTAGCTATCAGGAAAATATAGGCAGAAACACGCACATCCTCAAACGTTGACAGTATTGGAGGAAATAACAAAAGTTCAGGAAATCCCTTCCATAACAGCTCTTAAAATTTTCTGAAGGGCTGAGAAACCTCAGTGTGCTCCCACTGAAAACACTGACACATTATGGAAACAGTCTCAAACAGAGAGGAACCCCAAATGGAGAACAGGAAACTGAGCTATTTTCTGAGTCTGAATAAGAAAACTAAGAAGAAAACCTGTATCTGTCCCTTCATCTTCCTGTCCAGATTTAGAATCTTGAATCTCTTCAGGAAATAACGTATAATTCTTTTTTATCAGAAAGCAATAAATAAGAAAGATCAAAGACCTGAATAAAACCCTGAGCCAGACCCAGTAAACTACTCCTGTCTAAGGAAATTTGATGAGGGATAGATACATGTTTAGTTTTCCTATTTCTTTTTGACAAAATAATTGGGCCAAAAGGATTATAAATAGCAGGAGTAGCTTCTCCTAAGGATGGTCACAACATTCTAACAAAACAGGGAATCCTTCCCTGTTCCCTGTCCCAGGACCAACATGGCTCTCCCTTGCTCATTGAGGGGACTCCAACAGCAGCAGAGGACATGGCTAACCCCCAGTCCATAGTGGCTGTAGGTGCTACATCAGAGAGATCCAGAGTAAAAGATGAGTGGTCTGATGTACAACAAATAGGCACAGCAAGGTCACCCACCTGCTGTGGTGACAAAGGCTGTTTGCTTAACTTTTTTTTTGTGGCTGGAAAAAGGACCAACCTGGGGACCAATTGTTTGTTGCATGGTCAAGCTGAAAATAGCACCTCTTTCCCAGGGCAGACAAGCAACAAAAGCTGGTAAAAATTTAGTCTTTAAAAGGCACTTTTTTCACAGACAAACACAGTAAAAAGCAATTTAAAACACCTTCCCACTCCCCAAAAGTAAAATAACCACAATTTTAAGAGAAAAAAATGTTTTTTTTAATATTTTAAACAACTTTTAAACTGACAGGAAAAAAACAGTAGTCTCATTTAAAATACAACACAGTCTTCTGACAGTCTGTTAAAACACACACTCCAAGCTTTAAAATAACTTTCATGAACAGGAAAGTATTAATGATCAACCAAAATAAATGAATGGAAGTTTTTTTTTTCCCCAAAGGGAACTTATCTACCCAGCAAAGGAACAGCACAAGTCAACCGTCAATCCTCAAAAGTCACAGAGGAGCGTACTTTTCGGTGTTAGTAAAGTTCTGAAGTGCTTGGTGACCAAACCTGTGTTTTACTCAGCTCAGCTTGAGCTGCCTGACAGTTTGGGTGCTTGGAAGGTGCCCTGAAGCTTTGGAAGCTGGCCAACTGTTATATCTCTGGCAGGATATAACCCATATAGCAAAGGCTACCTCAGTAGTGATCAACGTGATGAACATCATATATTTTCTAGTCATACAGATTGTCCAAAGGATTTAATAACTTGTTTCCATGCTATCTCTCTTCTCTCATGTAATGTTAAAAATCCAAGAAAATGTCATGGTCAAATAAGTCAATGTCTTCATGGATCACAGTAGGCTCATACCTGAATATCAAGCTGTCTTTCAGAATGACTATGGTGTTGGCACTATTCTTCTAAAAATGACAACATCCTCACTAGAATGACTGAAGAACAGGCAGATTAGGCCCTTCTTAACCTATCAAAGGCCTACAGCCATGACTCTCTTCTTATCACGCTGTATAACTTAAACTCTAAAGATACTGAAAAGAAGGTGAAGTGGAGTTATAGCTGTCTGAGGGAATGCAAACAGTTAAACACAGTCATACTTCTCTGACCCTTACAGCTCTTCTAACATCAACTCTGATTTACTCCATGTGGTACCTGTTCAGTGACACTCCCTGCTCTCAACTTATACATGATACATGGAAAAGTCATGGAGTGACAGATAGTTCCCAGTTTGTGGATGCCACCCTACATGTTCTCCTCCAACTCCCATCTCCATAGAAATGGCCCTACAAAAAAGCCATTCATTATTTTAGTATATTGTTAAAGTAAAATAATGCAAACTTTTGAAAGTCAAAAAACAAACCACAATCCAAAAATTGGCCACGGTTGCAACAAGATGAAGAAAGATAAAAAATTCCAAATAAGCAACTAAGAAGTGCTTACAAAAAGAACTTTAATTTAACAAATAAAAATAAAAATAAATCAGATACATCCAGTGAATCAAGCGCTTTCATCTCCAACCATTTGGAGACTTTATCAAGACAGAGCATGCCCCAACTGACAGCAAATTTATAATACAAAGTTAATTACTGAACCAATCAACATCCAGGGTTCATGAATAATTCATGAGCAATGACTATTCCTACAATTTACATTTAATAATATAGCAATAACCCAAGCCTGGGTGTGAGTAATGCTGGATTTACCCACAGTTGGTGTGGTTTGGTCACGAGGGCGAAGCCCGAGTAGCCAAACAAAGCCAACCGTGGGTAAATCCAGCATTACCTACACCCAGAAGTGGGTTATTGCTATTATACAATGACATTATTTACGAAAAAAATAATTACTTTTCTTAAATAATGGTATTGTATAATGCCTCCTTGCTGCCCTTCCACAGCTGTCTGGTATTCTGCTGCAGTTCTGATGTACTGCGCATGCGTATGCCCATGCAGTACATCAGAGCTGTGGGAAAAAGCAACGGAAAAAGCAAGATCTCTGTTGCTTTTTACAAACTGTTTCGCTATGTTAAATGGGTTTAACATAGCGAGACAGCTTTTAAAAAAGCAATGGAGAATCTCTGTTGCTTTTTTTAAAGCTGTATCGCTATGTTAAACCCATTTAACATAGCGAGACAGTTTTGAAAAAAGCAACGGAGAAAGCAAGATCTCCGTTGCTTTTTACAAACTGTCTCACTATGTTAAAGGAGTTTAACATAGCGAGATAGCTTTAAAAAAGCGACGGAGAATCTCCGTTGCTTTTTTTAAAGCTGTCTCGCTATGTTAAATTCGTTTAACATAGCGAGACAGTGTGAAGCAACAGAGATCTTGCATTCTCCATTGCTGTAAAAAATGTTATAGTAATGGAAAAAGTCCGGGCGACTGGACCTTTTTCCATTACTATAACTCAGATTTACAACGTGCACGCTGCCAATCAGCATGCACATTTTTGAATATTAATGGGGGGGTCGTTGTATAATGTCAGATAATCACACATAAAACATTCATCATCCTAAATATTACCCACTATAATACATATAAATACATAACTATAAATACATTATTAAAATAAAATTGAATATGTGTAAATAAAATCTAATAAAACCTCAACATTTCTTATATGTTGTACACTTCAAATATTGCATTCATTTTCAACTGCCATATGGTCTCACTCGTCTCCAAATATAAAGTCCAAGGTCCACCTCTTGGGTCTAGTCAATAACTTCAATAACAGTGAATTTAAAATCAGGTCCGGGCCATTCCATACAATGTTTTGCAAGGGCATTGGTTTCTTTTTGCAGTCTGATATCCCTCAAATGTTCATAAATACGGTTTCTAAGTTTCCTTTCTGTCTTTCCAATATAAAAACAAGCACATTTGGAACAGAAAGCACAATAAACCACCTTCTCAGTATAACAGCTGCACTTTTTTTGTAAAGAAACCTTTATACCATTTATGTTAAATTTTGACCCTTCCTTAATATGTTGGCAATAATTGCATGCCTCACACTTCTTTATATGGCCCCCATTCCGAATCTGGTAACTCCTTTCAAAGATGTTCTTTAAGGTTTGTCCCTTTCTATATACCACAATAGGCTTCTCACTTATGCATTGTCTAATGTCATTGCTTGAGGTCAAAATTATCCAATTTTTATACAAAATCCTGAACATTTCTTTACTGTTAAGATTATAAGAAGTGATAAAAGCTGAACAAAACTTCCCATTTGCTTGCACTTGTTCAACAGGTGTCATAACATTCACATTAACATTGCTGTCTGTAATAACGGAACCAACATTCAAATTTAAAACCATATAACTGTTCCCTTCATTACCAGAGTGTACCATCTCCGAATTCAATATAGCATGATAAAACCCTCTCTCTTTTATTAACTACTTCCAACATTAAGTTGTTAATTAAGTCCAATGGGTATTCTCTTTTAAGAAACATATCTTTCAACAGTTCACATTCATCCAAAAGAGTCAAAACTAGACACCATCCGAGCAGCTCTAACAAACTGTCCCTTAACAACTGCTCTTTTTTGCTTGAAGGGATGGCTACTTTCAAAATGTAAAAAACTGTTTGAATATGTTTCCTTCCTATAAATACATGACTCAAAATTCCTTAAGCCTGTATTTTTTGTCAGTTTAACATCCAAATATGAGATTTTATTGGGATCGATATTATGGGTGAACCTTAAAAAGGCTGTTGAATTATTCATGTGAGTTATAATTCATTAATCATCTCACTTGGTCCGTCCCAAAATATAAAAATATCATCCAAAAATCTCACATACATTTTACAATATTGATAATAAACTGAATTAATAACAAACTTTTTCTCCCATTGCATTATCACCAAATTAGAGTACAAACCACCACATAGAGAACCCATAGCAACACCAACTGCTTGGATAAAAAATTCACCATTAAAAAATATACAGTTATTTTTCAACACAAGTTCAAATAGTTGTTTGGATACATTAATTTTTGGTTGTGATACTCCTTTTTCCAATAAATAGTCACATGCCCATTCAATACCAGTATCATGGGGTATTGAGGTGTACAAATCCTTCACATCAATGGTGATGAATACACCTGTCTCACTGTATATTAACCCTTTCTAAAAAAAAATCCCATGAATCCTTACAAATAATAGTTTCTTCACTAACAAAACATTTCAAATTAATATCCAAGTAGTTTGCTATGGGATAAGTGATAGAACCACGCCCATTCACTATAGGGCGCATTGGTGGATCAACCATATTCTTGTGTAGTTTTGGTAATCCAAATATACAAGGAGTTTTTGGATGGTGCACTGACAGGTAATTGCACTCATCTATAGAAATTGAGCCTTCAATAAAGAGGTCCATTAATTCATTTTTAACTTTGTTATAAATGCCATTTAACTCATTAATAGAGATTTTTCTATATGCATCACTCAAGAGAATATTGTTCATCCTTGTGTTATAGTCATCTAGGTCCATAATGACAATACCACCACCTTTATCTGGTTTTATAATCCGCACATCTCTATTAGACCTAAGTTTGTTTAGACCATCCATCTCACTTTTACTTAAGTTAGGTGAGCGTCCATTTCTGTGCATATTTCTAACATCTATTTCACACATTTTATCAAACATCGCTAACGCAGGGTGTAGGGGTGGGGTGAACGTACTTGAAATGTGCAAAGGGTTACTTACACATTCAAAAGATTTAAAAAGGACATTTAAATTCAACTCTCTAACAAAATGTCTGATATCAATTAATGTTTGTGCAATGTTCAAATTTTTGGCTGGGATAAATGATAAACCTCTAGAAAATAAATCACAATCATCAACATCAAAAATACATGAAGAAAAATGATATAAATTAAAATCATTTCTAGAATTCTTTAAAATAACACAATTATTCAACATATGCTCATTCGAATTCAGTTCCATTCCCGATATCCCCCCTCCACCTCCCTCCCCCCTCTGATAATACATTTGTCCCGCTCGAACCCTGTTTGCAGGAAAAGTCCCTTGATTCTGCACATTCTAGTTGTTTCTGTCTCTCAATCTTTCTGATCTCCTCAGTGGGGGAAAGTTGTCTTGATCTAAAAAATGTTCCTCATTATTCCCAAAGGCTCCATCATTATAGTTATGGTTCTCCATATTCCAAGTTTGTGACCGAGGAGGGTGGGGATAAGCTGTGTTTGAACAATATTGAGCCCTATCCCTCTCTATTTTCTTTATCTTCCTAGCTTTAATTGAAACCATTTCTTGTTGAATAGATTTAAATATTCTGTTGTAGTCAAAAATATTGTTGTTATGAGCCACATCTTGCACAACCCTGTTGTCTAGTTCAGTCGCTTCTTTTATTAAATCTTTCAAAATTAGTTCATGTTTGATAACTAGCTCCATGTACTCAAAGCCATATCTATCAAGCATACTAATCAAATCCTCATGAAAGCATGAACCAGCTATTAGCCCTGTGGGAAAGCGCCACATGCGCAAACCCTTAGGCACAAGTTTGAGCTTTAAACATTCTTTAAAGTATGCATTATCAACTTGAATCTTCTTAATTTTAAGTAAAATGCGGTCTAATTTGTACAAACTGTTGTTGTACGAATCAGTACTTACAGGTGAAGCCATCTCCTCTCCTAACCAGTCGGTCATTCTAATGGGATTAAAGTTAACTTGAACATCCTCACTAGCATTTCTTCTTAAATTCACTGTTACTGAAGTTATTGAACTAGACCCAAGAGGTGGACCTTGGACTTTATATTTGGAGAAAAGTGAGGCCATATGGCAGTTGAAAACAAATGCAACTCAATGGCCAGGCTTAAATGAATCTGTTGCAATTACTTGCTTTTTAAGATTAAAAGCTTTAGACAGATGATGCTTTAAAGAAATGTTCTTGTAATTTTTAATAGTTGAAACATATGCATTAATTTTATGTTTTATATATATACATTGGTGAATTTTATGCTATATCTATTATGTGTTTATTTATACATGTATTTATTAATTTATATTACAATATATTAGGGTTATTTGAAGTGTACAACATATAAGAAATGTTGAGGTTTTATTAGATTTTATTTAAATATATTCAATTTTATTTTAATAATGTATTTTATAGTTATGTATTTATATGTATTATAGTGGGTAATATTTAGGATGATGAATGTTTTATGTGTGATTATCTGACATTATTAGATGTAAATTGTAGGAATAGTCATTGCTCATGAATTATTCATGAACCATGGATGTTGACTGGTTCAGTAATTAACTTTGGATTATAAATTTGCTGTCAGTTGGGGCATGCTCTGTCTTGATAAAGTCTCCAAACGGTTGGAGGCGAAAGCGCTTGATTCACTGGATGTATCTGATTTAGTTTTATTTTTATTTGTTAAATTAAAGTTCTTTCTGTAAGCACTTCTTTGTTGCTTATTTGGATTTTTTTATCTTTCTTCATCTTGTTGCAACCAAAGTAAAATAATGCTTAATCCACTTAAGAAAACTGAACTTCTGTCTGGGACCTCCAAGTACAGTGAACACAGACCACAATTCTTTAATATTAAGCTTGCGAATGGAACGTACAATAAAGCTGCCATCGGTCTAGTACCTTTGTTTATACCATGAATAGAAGCTTTCATAAACATAGTATTTCTCACACCAGTCAAAATAGAGACTCAGACAGACGGTGATTCACTCTTCATGGTGACCTTGTGTCCTACACCGATGCTACTAAAATTAGAACAGACACTGCTCTCCTATTACCTGCACTCCTTCACGAAATCACTATTCTAACTATGCTGGCTCAACAACACTAAAAATCGACCTGTATCATCTTGTAGCAGATAGATCTGTAGTTCATACAGCCTAAAGAGATAATCATTTTGTGATGACAAACTCTGAAATAGGTGTGCCACCACTGTGCTAGGCCTACTACCAATATGTTTCTTCTAAACATAATCTGCTAACAGAGCTCCCTGCAGGCACCTCAATGGCTTTGCATCACATTATGATCCAACAAAGAATCTACATTCCTCTAAAGAGTTTATGATCCCTGCTCCAGGTCCAAGAAAAGCTCAGGAGACTGAGCCTTTAATAAGTACATCACCTCCAAGGCTCTAAACCTTACTACCCCAGAGTAAAAGCAGTGCTACACATTACCTACAGGTCAATGCAAGTTGCTAATCTATCATATGCATATGGAAGAATACTGTATGCTCCCTATACCCCATGATGGGATGTCTGTCATTCACAACATAAAGATATTTGTTGAGCATGGAAAAGTTAAAAGTTATCAATTACCCCCAGCCTCTGTACTGCAGAATCATTATACTGTGTTATGACTGTGCCACAAAACTGTGCTATCCTTTACTGAACTGCCATCAGCTATGAGCTAAAAATCATACTATTGTTAGCCGGGCTAATGTCTCCTATAACTGCTAATGAAGAGAGAGTATTATATGATATACACAACACAGTAAACATTATGTTGTACTTTATTCAGATATACATTGCATTTTTATGCTGTACTTTCCATTGGTAAAATATTGTGTTATTATCTGCAATGCAATGTTGAATCATGCACTGCTGTGTTGCCCTGTGTTCTGAACGTGTAGTCCTGGTAATGTCATATTATGATTACAATGCCATCTTTACTCCATGTCTTACCTGTAAAGCAGCCCTCAGTCCAATGGGATCTCACAGTAGACAACTTTAATTAAATAAAAATATGTCTAGGTGTGGGGATAATGCCCAAATATAATGTTGCAATAAGACATAATGCTTTAAGACATAAGACAATAAATGTTTGGTTTTATATGATGCAGCAGTTGCCAATGTCAAATCAGCTTCGGTATGTCTCATGCAACATCTGAGCAAAGGGAATAGACAAATCACTATACACTCAGTGCCCTGGGGGAAGCAGAGCTACAAAAAACTGACACAAACTTTGATGGAGGGCTATAAACCCAGACAGAAAAAAAGTTGAAGAACAACGTTCTACCATTATTCTATAAACATGATAAGGAAAAGTTCTCTAGGAAAAAACATGAGACAGCTTTGGTCACAATGAATAACATCAAAATTATTATCTATACTTCTGTGCAGGAACTATATATATTTTGTACACTATGTCCATTTATGTAATATGCTGATACAATTGTACATAAATGTGAAACAGCAAACCTTCATTTAATGTGACTGCAGTCACACTAACATGCATGCTACTATAAAAAAATATATATATACATATGAATTTAAAACTGTACCATGATGTAGAAT
The DNA here is from genome assembly GCF_019279795.1 of Protopterus annectens. Taxonomy (NCBI): domain Eukaryota; kingdom Metazoa; phylum Chordata; order Ceratodontiformes; family Protopteridae; genus Protopterus; species Protopterus annectens. The sequence goes on from NC_056725.1 coordinate 586,940,264, forward strand.
ATAAGTATACATGCTACATGCATCCACACATGACGTTTATTTATAACCTACCTCTTATATTCAGAGCTTGACTGTTTTTTGCAGGTTTCTTTTTCGCTAGCACGTCATCAGGGTCAGCTGTCAAGGTGTCACCTGTACACAAGGAGAAGAAACTCGGTGTTGTGTATGAGTTCTACAAGGAAAGAATCATCACATTTCATAAAACAGAAATTTGTTGTTCTCATTTATTACACGCTCACCTTCACTCAGTGTTTTTAATAATTTCTGAATTAAATCTGCTGCTGTACTGAGTCGTAACAATAATGTAACATTTCCCTGTGGATGCCTGATAGAATGCACTTAAAGTGCACCTGAAAACATCTGCATATGTCTTGATTTTAGTTTGATTTTCTTAGTACTCTAAAATACATTTATGTAACTGTTGCATTACATTACAAGAAAAAACAGATACACCCAATTAGTTTTTCTTGTCTGTTTTTACAATAATACCCAGATCTCCCAAAATCAATTTCAGTCTTAATGAGTTTGCTCATTTCTTTAACGAGTCTTTATTTGCAGAGGTTTAGAGTATAAATTAAAGCCTACCATGCCTAAACAAACATCTTACTGATAAGAGTAAATCTGGGTATAAATTTGAGTGTCCACTTTTTTGTGCACTAACTATGGGAGTCAGCAGAATGTGTTTGAAGCTGAAACTAAGCACCTTGTTACCCTTAGATGAAGCCAAACTTCCTAAAAATGCCCCTAAAAAACAGCTGTGCGACATTACAATGGGCTTGTTTCAAGAATTACTTCAAATTCTTATGATTAGAAACAATAATCAGCAGTGAAAAACATTCAGAGACTTCCTGCAGTCATTAACGGACAACTTTAGTCCCAGTAGAAATACAACCACACCCCCACACACACGTATTAATGTGTATAACTATACACACAAGCACACAAAATGCATAGTTATATATGTGCATGTGTTTGTATATACCTATTTATGGTTGTCAGCATTGTGTTTCTATGCATAAGTAAATCAGATGTACTTTTTTAAAGAGTGTTTTATTTTGAAAGCAGGAAGTTCGATGACTTGTGTTTTGGTATGTGGGCAGAGGTGGGACAGTATGCAAAAGTAAATGTTTGTGTTTTAGTGTTACAGTTACGGCTAAGTAAGGGGATACATGCTGTGATTGTTTACTACTCAGGGTTACAGTGAGGACTATGAAAGGGAATAGATTTAATGTTTTGTGTGTGTGTGTGTGTGTGTGTGTGTGTGTGTGTGTGTGTGTGTGTGTGTGCGTGTGAGTGTGTGTGTGTGCACGCACAAGTTTGTCAATAGCAATTACTGTGACAGAGTGCCACTGTATGTTTTTCAGTGTGTGTAAGAGTGTTTGCTTGTTAAAAAATTCAATGGTCAGAATTTATTTTGCATATCTCTGATGAACAAAAAAATTTAACAAGCTAGAAAAGCACATTCTGCAGAACTGAGTTGTTATCTAAACCTGACACAGCCAATGCACATCTACATACAACACAAGGTTGCATACATTACATTATTATAATACAGTAAAGAAAACTGAATCAAACTGCAAAAAAAGAAAATGAAAAGCCAGCACTGACCAATGCTTAGCAAGAAAAGCAAACAAATGACTTTGTCACTTTTTATCTCTAAGCAACAACTATTAAATTGAACAAATGCTTTACAAAGAGAAACTGCAGTAACTCTAGATTATTACATTGTCAAAAGTGCAACAAAACAAAAGTTCTTCATTAATTAACATCCTTCTAATAAAATAGGAAGCACCTGCCTACCCCTTAAAATTAATCAAATGCCTGAAAAAAAACTCTACAAAGCACACTGCTAAAGTAAAAATCAATATGGGATACTAAAAATAAATAAATTGATATATATATATATCTATCTATATATATATATATATATATATATATATATATATACATATACATACACACACACACACACACATACATATATGTAAATACATAATACATACACACACATATTTATATAAACATTATATAAATACATAATACATACACACACATATTTATATAAACACACACACACACACACACACACACACACACACACACACACACACACATACACACACGCGCATTGTGATAAACAGTCATAGATATATAATTTATGATTCACTTCCCAAAATTCAGTGTCAAGGTTTAAGTATATGGGCGTTGGTTGTGGTTTAATTCGGGGAGCTACTTGAATTACCTGGGGTATCTGGATACTCAGGTAAAACCCCTGCCACTGTGAGTACATTCTTGCATAATCCAAACTGCACTCTCATGTGTTTACCATCATAATATATCCATAGTAATAAAAAAACAGCAATGTTACTCCAGTAAGACCTATCATATATATGATACTATGCTATACAGCTCTGTCAAAACAATATCAGCACTCTTGCCTACATCACATGACTGAATATGTCACTCAATACAAGCACTTAGATGTTCAGATACCTATTGCCATTACTTAATGCCATTAAGATCATTAATACCACCCCTAATGCTTCTACCCTCCCCATGTTCTATCTGACACCACCCATACTGATTCTTCTCCTCCTGTTCTACTACCACAAACTACTCATTCATTAACACTTAATATACTCTCCTCTCACATACATACTTCATTCTCATCTACATGTAAATTGCATATAAACAGGAAATGTACACAAATTGTTTGACAGGTATCCAGCTTTACTTTACTATCTTCATGTCACATAAACACTCATACATGCTTCATCTTCTTATATACTGATTGTAAGAACAAATCTTTGTCATAGGTATGTGTGTATGTATGCATTTATTCCTGCCCTGGCTGAACCTGACATTTGTCAATACGGATCAGTGTTCTACCCTGGTTAACAACGGCAAATAAATAAAATTAAAAGAAATACATATTTAAAGTATGATTATATTACAGCACTTTTTGCATAAAATCAGAACACTTGTTTGGTGACTACCTGATTAAAAACAAATTGCTTTTTTTCTTTTGCTAAAAGCAGCCCCTTCAGACTGAGTTACAAAGGGTATTAGAAAAGAATCCTTCCTTGTTGGCTGACCTCAGAAGCCCTCTACTTAACACAGAAGATAAGCACAAGTTAAAAGTGCAGACACCTACTGCATGTGCATCAACTGCCCTAATTCAAGCAAAAATAATTGTTTTGCACCAAAATGGTAGCACTGTTTCCCTAGATATGCTAGATTTGTTTCTAGTGTATACCCAAGCTAAAGTAAGCTGACAAAATGTTTAATTATTGCGAGCACTCTGTAGACTACTAGCAATGAAATATTATTATGCATACCTCTCAACCTCTTCCTGCAAGAAATCTGGACAAAATCTAAAATAATGGGGGGTGAAGGACCAAAAATAAGGACTAATTTTAAACATTGCTCTTATAAACTTAGAAAGTTGGTAGAATAACAGTTTTTGTGTTAGCATACATTTTCTGAAGGATATAAAGTCTGCACCTCAAACTCGTGTCGTTATTTAGTGACTTCAATCCTCAGTTAAATTTTATGAAGAACAGATCAAAAATATGAGGCACAGACCTGTACATTCTGCAAAAATCTGTACAATTGAGTCCTATTTTATTATGTAATATAAAAAGTACTGAATTGTCTTGCCCTCTGCTACGGCACTTCTTTCATTTCCTAGGATGACAGGGATGACTTGGATTGCAAAGGGGAAAAACGTATTAACACCTGCAGACTTTTCAAGGCAGCCCACAGTAAATACAACATTTACATTTAATAAAATGGTCAAAAATATTTACCTTTTTTGTTATCGGGCAGTAAAAACCACTAGTGCTCTTTCAGTCACTTCTGAGGTACTGCATGCAGAACCTGAAAAAATGACAATGAAAACGGCAGTACGCGGACGCTTTCGGCCATTCTGGAGTCCTAAACTGCTAAATGCTTCAAGGAGCAAAAGCTTTCTCTCCCCAGCCCCCTACATTATTACTTCAGAAAATAACTTAAAAAATGACACACTCTGACACTCATAAAATGTATACTTTAAGGACGGACCTAGTAGTTTATTGCATTCAATTGTCTAATAAAGATATTGAGGCAGTACTGCCTCTCACCCGTCCCTAAGTTTTGTAGTGGCTAACTGATGAGGACTGCATTAACCAAATAAACATTGGTTGTATGTTTCTTAAGAAAAGTATGGTAAAAGTAATATCTGGTAGAGCTACATTAACTCCATTTTAGTTTAAATGCCAGTGTTATTTTTAACCTTGTTTTTCAAGATAAGAAAGTAGAAAGGTATGATTGGGGGGATATTTCCCGCCCCATAAAAGGCACCTGCTTCGCCGTCTTTTCCCTCCACCGGCTCCTCCAGGTGGGACTTTGTGCAGCAGCTGTAATCTTGGAAGATAAGAAGACCGATGATATTAATAAGCAGTCCCAGCCCTCCCACAATGAGAATAAGCTCAGGGTCCGAAATCTTCTGAGGGTCGATTAGCCGTTTCACAGCTTCCACAAAAATTGTGAAGCATAGGGCAGTGAGGAAGACAGCGTTCGAGAGGGCGCCCACCACCTCAGCCCGCCGGTAACCGTAAGTGACATGGGGCCCGTTAACCTGCCGCCGAGAGACAACGTTCGCCGTGATGCCAACGCACAGTGAAATCGTGTCCGACAGCATGTTGAAGGAGTCTGATACCAAAGCGATGGAGTTGCCCACGTAGCCCGAAATGAGCTCGGCAACCATGAAAACGGAGGTAATGACAAGCATGAAGATGAGGCGGCATGTTTTCCCGGAGTATCTACCCATGTTGGTCCGTTATTAGGAAACAGGAGAACTGGGAACTCGCTGTAAGTACAGGTAACCTGCGGGATCAAAGTACTGATCGGCAAGTTATGTAGCTGCCCCTTGACTCAGGATGTCAAGATGCAGTAAACGGTTTTCGTTGATACCACAAAAGTATCATGGAGCCCGAAAGGCACATCAAGTCCACTAGCGGTCCGATATTTTATGATCTTGACCCTCGGCAACAATCCGTTGATCATTGTATTTGTGACTGTTGTTCCGTGTGATCAAAAAGCTGTGTTGTCTCACAGTTCAGTCATCTCTTTTAAGCAATAAATATCACGTGATTTACCCAAGCGAAAAATGTATGACACAGCAATATTGTTTTTCGCACGTAGCCTATATGACCAGGGTTACTCAAGGTGTGCAGGTGTATCGTTACTGTATCACTTAGTCAAGCATGTTTTATGTCTGGATCGGTACAACTTGTACAAGTAATACACATTGTTACAGTGTGAGCATTTCTTATATGCTTCTATGCCTCTTGAATTGCTCACTTTTCTATATACAAACTTGAAAGTATTGCAATACAAAATTAAATATATTATTACAAAAACTATCAATCGGCCGTGAGAAAATAGGATTGTATAATCCATTGTAGCAATTAACAGTTTTGAATCCTTTAACTCATTATACCCGAATCCAAACGTGCGTTTTTAGCTTATTTTACACCCTAGCGTTTTGCAGAAGAGCTTTAAAGATGCTGCATTCTGGATGATAGAGTATACGGGTCTTGTGGCTCTTCTTAAAATTTTAAAACTCTCAGTCTATGAGAAAACCCATGCTTTATTAGGCCATGAGTAGGGTGGCTGCATCAGGTCAGTGGGGCCAGGAGTGGCCTTAGGTCAACTGGTGCCCTAGGCAAAAGGGCTCCACGGTGCCCCCACAGCACCACCCGGTGCCCCCATCCTGGTCTACCTACATTAAATAAATACTGGAAAAGTGCCCCTGCTAGTCTGGCCGCCTAGTTGGCCTATGCCTAAGGCCGGCTATGAGTGGGGCATGCATAACCTAGGATCTCCAGATGTCCTTATCACTGTTGTAGTATTTGTTGCAGAACGATGTCCCGCCCTGGGTAGGGTTGCCACCTTTTAAACGGGCCAAAGTGGGACATGGGGGTGTGGCCAATATGACACTAGCCACACCCTCTACCATAACGTCACCACCAGAGTGGTGAAGAAGATGCTGTTATGGGTACGACAGATAGCTGCTGGAGTAGCAGCTGGATGGATGAATGACTGGATGCATGGCTGGAGGGATGGCTGGCTGAATGAATGGATGCATGGCTGGATGGATGACTGGCTGCATGAATGGATGAATGGCTGGCTGCATGAAAGGCTGGGGGCTGGATGGATGGCTGGCTGGAGTGGCTAGCTGGTTGGTGGGAGTAGCTGCTGGATGGATGGCTTGATGGATGGATGCCTGGCTGGATGGATGACTGGCTGCATGAATGGATGGATGGCTGGCTGCATGGCTGGCTGGCTGGATGGATGGAGGATGGCTGGCTGTTTGGAAGAGGAGGCTGGCTGGCTGGTTGGAGGAGGAGGCTGGCTGGTTGGAGGAGGGTGGCTGGCTGGCTGGAGGAGGAGGATGGCTGGCTGGCTGGAGGAGGAGGATGGCTGGATGGAGGAGGAGGCTGGCTGGAGGAGGAGGAGGCTGGCTGGATGGAGGAGGAGGATGGCTGGCTGGATGGAGGAGGATGGCTGGATCGCTTGTTATATAAAAAAAAATTGAGTTTTTTTTAGCGTCTGTAAAAGAGCTTAAAATAAAGCTCTTGTACAGCCGCAATCTTTGCAGGGCTCTTCCTGCCCCAATCCCCACCCCTTTCGTGAATTGCAGCCAACTGCTGTACAAATTAAAGCACCCGGACCTAACAGGCAGCAGCTTTGCCTGCAGGTCCAGGTTGGTGATGTAACTGAATTGTCGTGAAAAAGCTGGAGGTAATTGCGACTTATCCACGGCAATTCAGTGCGATCGCAAAAGCGGGACTTTTCAGGTCCCACTACTTGATTCAGCGGGCAACAGGATAAGGTGGCTTAACCCGTGAGTGTCCCGCTGACAATGGGACGGGTGGCAAATATGGCCCTAGGTAGCCTGGTGCTTGGCCAGTATAAATAAGCTTAAAAGAGATCCTATTGGCGCCATACCCATATTTATGCATCCCACACAGAATGCAGGGCTTAAAAAGGACTTATGGATGCAACTACCTAGAAATTCTTTTGCCGCCAATTTGAACGCTGTTTTTACCAGTTGGTTTGAACACTTTGTTGTCGTACT